>NW_010197018.1:15141-24072 GCF_000695765.1 Mesitornis unicolor
ACTGTTTTTGTTGTTCCTTTCCTGTTCTGTAGTACTGCAGTGGAGGCTTAAAGCAGCCATATTTTATTTCCAAACATGACTGCATTGTGTTCTGTATTTCTTCTACCTGCTTGATGAGAATTTGTGCGACCCAAGCCATACTTTGAGATCCTCTGGAAGACGATACATACAAGTACTGTCCTGCCATGGCAGAACCCTACAGAAACAGATTAGAAATCTGATGACCTTAATTTGATTCCCCAGCTCCATCACTGGTACTCGTGCAGCCAGAGGGATCAGCCAGAAGGCAACTTTCAGAGGTCAGGTGTACTTCAGGTGCTTCGCTCATCAGATGTAACAGCTCAGCACTGCTGAGAATTGCATCTCTGGTCTGTCTGTGTCCCCTGACTTGCTCATAATTTGAACAAACAAAGCTTCACCCTAGAGAGCTGCAGGAGAAATGCCTACACTGGTATTTATTAGAAGCAAGGGCTTCACCACTAACTGGGAAGAATGTGCTGGTTTTATTTTGAAAACCAAAAAAGTCAAGCTTTCCCCAGGCTGTGACAACTTTTAGGTGCCAGGGCATATAAATCTCTGCACTGTAATTAGCATGTAAGATGATTCTTTTCTGGGCAGTCAGTGTGAGTGTGAAGCATCCGGAGCTTTGCTGAGCCATGACCCTCTCTCTGCACGGGCAAGGAGGTGTGAGACCACTGATGCTCAGCAGTCTGTGGTCCTGTCTCCAACAATGGCCACTCCCAGTTGTTGCTGAGGGAGAAACCCAAACTCTCCTAGACTTTTCCTGAGAAACATTACCCTGTGCAGGTGTAGGATACTCTACCCCTCAAAGAATTTTTTTAAAAACTAATTTATTTAATCTCTGATTTTATACCTGGAAGCGTGAGATTTTCTGGGTTTTTTTCCCATAGCCTTTCAGAGGTACAGAAAGATTCACCCATTTGTTGACATGACAAGAATCAGGGCATTTAAATAGCTCTAGTAGGTTTTTCTTCTCTCCTAAAATTAAAATGAAACCTTTAATAAGAAAGAAAAATTTGCTCTTAACACCTTTGATCAGGTGTGGAAACTCTTGCTGAGTAGCAGTGCTGATTAACACTTCATTTTAAAAGTGGTGGGTCCAAACACTAGAAAGAAAGTGCTCATTGCAGACGAGATAGTGCAAGCCCTGAAAAGAACAATCCCTAGTCCATACAGTTTTTTTCTGCACATGGCTCATCTGCAAATTACCTTGCAGGAAAAATGAGAATAATCTATTTTCAGACTCTGTCATCTGCCTCACATCAGGCTTATTTTTAGCCTTTTCTAGAACTTGATATAAAATGATCTCCCAGTTCTCCTACTGCAGCAATTTGAAAGTGCCTGACCTTATTTTTGCTTTGCAGGTTCTGTTATGTGGGGCAGGGGAAGGATTCGCAGAGTTGTCAACCCTCTTTTCTCTGATTTCCCCGTGGCAGCAGTTAGAAAGGACCCATCAGACGACCTCACATTGTTGCCAGCAAAGGACAGGGTCCCCTCCATTAATAAGGTCCCAGGTCCCTGCCATGCTAGGCTCATACACAGTATGTTACATTTTGGCAGTTTGCATTACTAAAACGAGTATTTCTTCTATTAAATATTTTAAGATTTACTGAGAGGGTTGTTTTAAGAGGACGGAGACTTACTATAGAGAGCTATCTCAGTGCTGCATTGAAGCAGAGTTTGAATTTGAGGATTTCAGGGCCAGGATTTAATCAAGCAACTCCCATAAAGGGATATTTGAGAAACAGTTCACTCACTGCTGATATTCAGCTACTTAGGGGGAATAATATTATTGCTTGCTTTGTTCTTTACTTTACAAGACAATAATTAAACATTTCCTACAGTGATATAAACTCGCAGTACTTTGTTAGCCCAGATAAGATGTCCTTGGCCTTTAAAGGCATGTGGATTTACAGCCGAAAGCCCAGATTAGGCTGTGAAGGATCTGTGATGATGGAAGAGGAGAGGCGGGGAGCGTGTTCTGGCTATCTGAGAGTGGCATGACAAAGACGCATAGACTGCAGCTGGAATGAGATTAGACGGTTAGATGGTTTATATGGAATCAAGAGGTTGAGAATATGAAGGGAAGAGGTGGTGAAAATGTAAGTGGTTTTATTATTGCTGGGACAAGCCTGTTTGTAGGCCTGTTTAGTTTTTTCACTCCCCTGTTTGCTAGCCATGTTTGCAGCTCCAGAAATGGAACTGGGAAATATAAGACTGTAACAGCTTAGGACTGGCTGAATTTTAATTGCTGGTTTGCTTCTTCAGTTGGGAGCTGCTAGTTTCATGCAGATGGAAAAAATAGTCTCATATACCAAAAAATACTGATTTGTTCTGTTGCTTTAGTCGACCTGTGGATTTCCTGCAGATTAGGTAGGAAAATGTCAAAGGTCAGTTTGGTTGTTCACAGACATTTTGAGTTCAATTGTGGTCCTTACACAAAGTGCTCATGGCATTTGAAATATGCTGCTTGAGTTAATTGTTGGCAGCAGGGGCTTTGCTTAAGTATAGGCAGAAGGCTCGAGCCAGCGAGTGTTGGCAGAGCTCTTGCGAACTGCAAGCTCCGGAGGAGGCTGCAGACAGAACTCCATGGTTCTCCAAGCCCATCAATCCCCCACATGTACTGTCCTTTTGAGGTTAATCTGCTGTGCCACTGAGAAAGGAAAACAATATTCCTAGACTGTTCCTAGCTACTTGAGTGCAGCAAGAATGGAATTTCTCCATATGCCTGAAGTTGCAGGAAGGCAGAGTTTCCAAGAGGAATCCAAGAAGAGCACCAGATCAAGAACCTACTGCTGCCTTGGCTGCTGACTCTGCTGGGACCTTCAAGAAGTCAGATGCTGTCCCTAAAATGCTCATCAGTGGTAAAACAGGATTAAAAGCACTTGTCTACAAGGTGTTCAAAGGGCATTTAAACCATATGCTTACCATGGATTCCGTATGTCAATTTGCATTGTCATTGCAGAGGACTGTTCTTGGCATGCAGGGCCTTCGTCACACAGGAAGATATTTTAAACTCACGCTAAGATGGTTTCGTTGCTGAGGCTGCCCTGGCACAGATACAAAATCTGATCAGAACCCACGTAGGTGACTGGGCACTGAAGAGAAAGCAGCCTTCCAAGCCAGACAACCTTTCTGACAGAAGGAAATAGCACAAATCATGAAAAATTCAGCCCTGCTAGTCTGTTTCCCAAAGCCCATCATGGTCACAGAGCATATTATGAAGGTATTGACTTTTACCAGCAGTAGATGACCTCTTCATGTGGAGAAATCTGCAAGGCAGATCTTCACCGAGCTGCGACTGTAGGTGTTAGGGTAATTTACTTGTGGTCGGGTCCATGGCCTGAAGGGCATCTTGTAGTGGAACAGGGACAAAACAGTTGGAGTATTGCTTCCAGTGCTTCTTAAGTGTTCTGGCTTGGTCATCCCTAAAGCTGCTACCAGACCACTACCGTGTGCCAGACAGGGCTTGCCAGGCTGTTGCAGTGGAGCAGAACAGGACAGTTCCTCATACCTGGTAGCTTAGAGGTTGGTGAAGAGCTGTGTCATGAGGTAGTTATTTTGGACGGCAAGAAGTGTGTTTCTAAGCAAGTGCCATCAGGAAGTTAACAGGATTTTCAGTTTAAAGATTTAATTAAATCATACCTGCTTTTTATGTCATCCTTTATTCCCTTTCTCATGCAATCATGCCAAGAAAAAAGCAAAATCCTTCACTTTCCCTTCCATTATTTCAATGGACAGGAGTATGATGTTACCCACATTCCATGGAACTAAGAATCTTACCGCCTTAATACACCCCCATCGTTATTTGACAGAATTATACATACAGGGACAGACTCAGTCACAAAGTTTTGAGGGCTTCAGAGACCCACATCTTCACTAACTCCAGGAGTCTACATTAGTGTACCACCGCAGGGCAGTAAGGCAGACTTGTCTCCGGAGTTCATTTCCATCCAAGTCCTTGATACCCTAATGAGTGCTGTTAACTGCTCGTCTTCACATCTGTTCTGTCACAGCTGCCTGGAAAAATAGAAAGAAAGGTTATTGATTTTTTTTCTTTATGCCTGTTTTCTCCCCTGTCAAGAGCTGTGAAAGAGCTAAAATGGAAGCTGATTTGTGTTTCTTCCTCTCAGGGCAAATATGCTCAGCACCTAGATTAAATGAACAGATGGAAAATACTAACAGAGTCTGCGCAGCTTTAAGGGGCTGTACTGAATAGAGAAGGGGAAAAAAAAGATGTATTTGCTGTACATGATTATCATATTCTGTTCACTAAACCCACTGACGCGCAGGAAGAAAAGGAGATTTAAGCCAATTCATTTCTTCAGTGCAGCTGGTGGAGCACCTGTCAGCACCAGCATGCAGCTCCAGACTGATCCTCTAGTTCTGTCTCCAGAGGGAAAGGCAGCTCTGTGCCAGCAGCTGCCACGGGGGCTGCACACAACCAAGTCCTGTTTGAGCCCCGGTTTGGGGTGCTTCAGATGTACACAAGCCCCGGGGCTTACTATCTGGGTAGATACGAGAGAGCACAGACAGACAGCAGAGCTCGATTAAGCGGTGGTTTCCTGCTCCAATGCAAGCTACTCCTATGCCTGGTTCTTTGTTAAATTTTGTTAGCATTCTACTTGGAATCTCTTTCCTCTAGCAAACTGACCTCAGCTTCATCACAGACCCTGGTCCTGGGAGGCTGGATGAACCTGTCACGATGCATCAGGAAGCTTGGTGCATAGGCTATTTTTAGCTGTGCCAGTCCTGTCCCTGTGCTGCTCACTGGGATCTTTCTAGGTTGATGGATTATTATTGCTCACCTTTCATGCATCTTCACTTTCAGTCGTTGTTTTCAGCTGCAGCATACAAAGAGCTTTTTAAATCAAAGCACTGAATTTCTGCAGTAATGCTGTGATCTTTTCTGTCTTGTCCCAAAGTTACTGACTTAACTATCAAAATACCTTGAGTTCAGGACATGCTTTCTGGAAGCAGTCCTTGGTTTGGCTGTTCTTACAGCCTGCTCAGGTGACAATAGGTTAAATGTTCTGCAGCCATATTTTAGGAGGCAGAGGCACAAGTGCACTGAGTAGTTTGTTCAGCATCCCAGGAGAACTCTGTTGTAGAGCAGGGAACAAAATCCAGCTCCTTCCAACTGCAGGTGAAAATAGCAGCTATCCTTAGTTATGGGAGGACAGTAATGGCTAATATCTTCACATTCTGCACTGCTTGATTAAAAACTGTATAATGCAGGGCTTAAAAGGTGTACACTTGAACTGGAATCTCCAGCCCACTGGTTTTGCTTTTTGTAAAGTGTCTGGCAAAACAGTGGTGCATTACTGGGACCAACACGTTATATCCACAAGTGTGGTAGAGCTCTCTGCAGTAGGTAAGGCAGCTGGGTTTGGCTTCTGCAGTGAGCAAAATAATACAAGAAAGGAGAAAAACCATGAATGACTTTGATTTGTTTCACGGACAGAAATCTTTGCATGAGCTCAGTGCCCACACACGCAGCCCTGTTGCCATTGTGCGTTACTGGATGAAACTTGGTGCATTTAACAGAGTTTGACTGATTCAAAGTAGTCAAGGAAATGGGACAAAATCCCAGCTCTAAATCCCCCTGTGGTGAAATATTGGTGAGACAAAGCAGAAGGGTCTGTGTAGAGCATGAATGAAGTGTGATGATGCATGGGGGGTGGTTGGTTGTGTTTTGAAGGTGTTCCTGCTCCTGTGTTACCTGTTTGCATTGCTGGCAGGCCAACTTTAAGCTTTACATCCTCTATGAGGCAGATGACAGTATGCAGTGGTGGAAAACACGAGTGGGACGATCCCAAACTTGTGTCCGTGTCCCTCCTTTGTTTATGAAAATGTTAATGTGCTTTGGCAATTGGCTTCAGCAAGGATTTACTTAAGGCAACCGATCCCTGCAGTAACAGGACGGTGGATGAAGTGGGAAGAGTATGTGAAAGATGCGCTTGCCTGACGCTTCCTTTCTGCACCAGTTCATAAACTGGGAGGTGGTTATGTGCAGAGAGGACCTGTGCCTGTGCCCACTTCAAACTCCTCTGCCTTAGTGAGCTCTTTCCTCCTTCCAGCTGCAGCCGTGCTTGTCCTCTTGTAAGTGGCAGGGAGACCACAGTGACATTACTTCTACCTACAATTTGATTTTACTTGACGGACCTGAGTTTGTGTGCATTTGAAGATCGAGAAACCCACTGTGGAAGGCTGTCCCAGCTCTCCTACTCCATCGTTATGTTGTCATTGTCTGCAGGAACACAGTGATAACATGGGCATGAGCCAACCTTGTGTGCAAGTAACTTCCTGTGTTCATTTAGCAGTCACTAAAATTCAGTTACATTTGAAAGCCATACAGGTGTGGAGCACAAATGATAATTCTTAGCCTCTGGGTTTCTTTGCAGAGGTTCAGACTGTTGTATTTGAATGCTACTGCTGAGGTTCAGCAGCAAAATGCTGCACCTGGCTGGGCTGCTGATCACCACAGACACAGAGGTGGAGCGTGACATTGGCTCTAACACTTTGATGCCAAAAAGGCCCCTTTAGCTAGCTGTGTTTGAAAAAAACATTTGTTTTTCATAGATTTAAGGCCATAAAGTCTCATTACCTTTCAAGTATGTCTGTCCATTTAAACATTTCAACACCTAAAACTTCTGGTTTCAGTGTTCACAAGGACTTTTAGAAATACGTCTTGGCCTCGCAGTAATTGTGCAAGGGACATCTGTCTGCTGCCCAAGCTTGGATGCTCCCAGCATTCAAAAACCCCTGTTAGACCTTGTGTTTCCTATTTGAATTTGTCCAGCTTCAGCAAGCAGGTCTTAGCCTTCTTTCTGCTAAGGCCGCCATCACCAGACCTGCTCTCCAGTAAGCACTTCCCAAACAGATTTTAAAAACTGTTCATTAAACAGAGGTTTACCCCCTACCAATGTCTGAGAAAGCTCCAACAGGGAGGAATGCATCGAAGGGTGCCATTAGTGACAGTTGGGCTCATAGCCCTTCCTGAAGCGCTGCTTCAAACACGCACTTCACAGCATCTTGCAGGGTACTTCAGAAACACGGAATTCTTTCCAGTGAAATGAAGGAAGGAGAAGGATCCTTAATCATAGGCAGGAGCTGCCTTTAAGTACAGTGACCTGGCTGCCCCCATAGCCCCAGTGCTCTTGTCTGCTGAATGAGCTCCTGCTAATCAAAAAATGAGTTATTTGCAGGCTAGAAGGACCCCACTGAAACATTTTATTGTTAGTTGTAAAAGTTAAGTGATGTTAAGTACAGCAGGCTGTAAAAGTTAGGACATTGTTTCCTAATACACTTCTCTGTTATAAAAGCCAGAGCCTGACTTGTTTAGATAGCAAGAAAGCACAGCTTTTGGAAAGCTGTAGGATACTAAAACATGCAAGTTGTTCAAGTTATGTATGAAACTTAACATTAAATGGTGCTGACAGCACAAAAGCTTTATATAAACACAGGCTTTCTCTTGGAGTCTCGTCCACAATGGTGCCACACTCACTAGTCTGCAACTGTGTTCTTCTTCTGGACATCCCACTACTTGCTTGAGTTTAGGCTCATAAATTCCTGGAGCTCCAACACTTGGTAGCCTGTATCTCATGGAAAGTCAGTGGGAGACAGATCCCACCACTGCTTCTCACGACTTCACTGTAAATTGCTGGAATGGATGGAGCTGGTGGTGAAGGTAGATGTGGGAGAGTTGGAGAATCATCTGCTGACCTGTAAAAGATCCTGGGCACTCATCTGTTTTCTTAAATTTGTTGTCTTTTTCTTATGCATTTCTCTAATTGGCTAAGATGCTGTGAAATTAAATCCATTTCACATAGTATAAACATTTAACAGCTCTAGAGCATGTAGTTTAATAGTAAAAAGACAGTCTTGTAAATACTTGAGAATTACAGATGCTGTCACACTATACAGAAATGGTTTGATAGGATCTAGGAGAAATATTTAGGTTTGACAGGGGAGGAAATGATGGGGTTAGGAGGAGTCAGCCACATTAACTGCTGGAGGAGCCCATAAAAACAACTTAAAAAGTTGTACAGCTTCTGTTCTTAAAAGGCAATTTGGGTAAGTTTCCTCCCCCTCAGGAAATAATAGAGTGGTTTCCACCCCACTCTCTTCAAGGAATGAAAACATTCACAATCTTGAGAAAACACTGCGGAAAAATAGAACAATTTAGGAACCAATGTTTAGTCAGCAGATATCCCCAAACTGGAAGTGACAATCTCTTCAGTGTGGGATTATCGTTATTAGAAAGGCAAGTGGGACTTAAACAGGGATATTTAGATAGAATCATAGAATGGTTTGGGTTGGAAGGGACCTTAAAGCTCATCCAGTCCAACCCCCCTGCCATGGGTAGGGACACCTCCACCAGACCAGGTTGCCCAAAGCCTTGTCCAGCCTGGCCTTGAACACTGCCAGGGAGGGGGCATCCACAACTTCCCTGGGCAACCTGTGCCAGTGTCTCACTGCCCTCACAGTAAAGAATTTCTTCCTAATATCTACTCTAAATCTGCCCTCTTCCGGTTTAAAACCATTCCCTCTTGTTCTATCGCTACCTGCCCTTGTAAAAAGTCCCTCCCCAGCTTTCCTGTAGGACCCCTTCAGGAACTGGAAGGCTGCAATAAGGTCTCCCTAGAGCCTTCTCTTCTCCAGGCTGAACAGCCCCAACTCTCAGCCGATACTCACAGGGGAGGTGCTCCAGCCCCTGACCATCTTTGTGGCCTCCTGTGGACCCGCTCCAACAGCTCCATGTCCTTCTTATGTTGGGGACTCCAAAGCTGGACGCAGTGCTCCAGGTGAGGTCTCACCAGAGCAGAGCAGAGGGGCAGAATCACCTCCCTTGCCCTGCGATGCAGCCCAGGGTGCCTTTGGTCTTCTGGGCTGTGAGTGCACATTGCT
>NW_010197019.1:0-2622 GCF_000695765.1 Mesitornis unicolor
CCACCTTCCCAGGTGCCCTTGCAAAACAGCTGTGATGTTCTACAAATGGAGCTGAATAATGAGCAAGAAGGCAGCTTGCCTAGCTCAGAGGCACCACCAAGGCTCAGTTGGATGAATCCACATAGAAAAACAGCTTCAATTAAGAAAGACAAATGAGTTCTTGTCATAGGGAATGGAAGGTCCCATATGCAGACCAGACCCACTTCTCAGGGAAGTCTGCTGCCTCCCAGGGCAAGGGTTAAGGACATACAGAGAAAAATCCCAGTTGAAACTGGATTTGTGTTTCACTTCTATGTAACTTCCCAATGAATAACACAGTTCCAGTAGTTTTCCCTTGATTGTCTTGTACCTAGGCATGAGCATCAGGTCACTACTCACTTGACATCTGAATTTGTTCTAGTTTTCCTTTGTTCAAGCACAATTTATCACTCAAGATTTGAACCAAAGACAGCCTTCTTTCATTGAATGATGAGAAAGTAAAGGCATTTTTTTCATATATTCACAAAAAAAGGATGTTCTGTGATATTCTCTGATTTTATAACTAAGTAGTACTAGTACTTTATAACTAAGTATCTCACTAGAATCCCTGAGACAAAACTGAGACAAGTACAGATGGAAGTGTGGATATTATCAACTTTCTAAAATGGTAAATTTGAGTATCTTATTTTGAATTAAGTACTAAAGTATTAAAATAGTTGTATGAACAAATACAGTCCTCTCCTTTAATTCTAAGCTTGAGCTGGGGCATTTTTGTTTGCTGGAAGACTTTTACTGAAAACAAATTTAACCAGGCTGAGCATGTGCTTAGGCTGGAGGATGTGCCTAGGCTGATACATGTGCTACTGAGAAATAGCTTTGCTATTTTACAATTTCTAGACTTCTTCTATCAACAGATAAGCTGAAATATGTGTATTAAAAATATTCAGAACTGTGTTCGAATTAATATTACTCTATTCCCATTTTTAGCTATTATATTGTAGCCATCAGTTCAAAACACTATATAAACATTCTGGAAAAATATGAAAGACATAGTACTTTCTCTTAGGTAGGATTTCTTTTCTCCAGCAGCAGCTTATTTCCCCACAATGTTAAATGGAAATAAAGGCTGAAAGTAAACACAATAAAATGTAGTAATCAAAGAAAGATCTATTTTGGGAATGACAAGATTAGTAAATACTTATATGTAACAGTAAATACTGTTTTGATTATATTGAACGTAACTGAAAAGTCAAACACATGTCCACCTTTATAGCTATTCACAGATAACTATGACTTCTGTTATTGGGTTGGCAAAGAAATCATACCCTTTTCTTGGTAAATGAAAGGTGAATTTTTCATGGGGAAAAAAGACCCAACTGTATTAAAAAATATATTGCCCATTATCCTCAATTAATTTTTGCCATCTTTCAGGCAACTTCATGATTCCACTCTCAAAAAAAGTTCTTCTCTTTCTCAGCAAAAACAGTTTCAAGAACAATTTGGTATTCCCATTAGGAGTGAAGGTTTTACCATTGAAGGCATTTTTTTTAGTCTGATGGTGCCAGGTCTGGCAAATACGGTGGATGCAGTAACACATCCCATCCAAGCTGCAATAATTTTTGGTGAGTGACCAAACTTGTATGTCGTCTGGCGTTATCATGGTGAAACACAACACCTGTGCAATTTACCAATTCTGGACACTTCTGTTTGATAACATAATTTAATTTATCCTGTTGATGACACTACACATCTGAATTAATGATTTGCTTCCTTGGAAGCAATGCAAAACATACAATACCTTTGAAATCCAACCACACGGATAGCATAACACTCCTTTGGTGAATTTCTGCTTTTGAAGTGCTTTAAGCTGGTTCATCATGGTCTTTTTCATTCATTGTTGTAGATAATCCATTTGTCATCGCTTGTTATCGTACATTTCAAAAATAATTTTCTTCATGTTTCACGAGACAATTGCAGATGTCAACATACTTAATGATATTAATTTCATTGAGCTCATGTGGTATCCAAATATCAAGCTTTTTAATTGTAAGGATCGGTCTGGCTCATAGTTTAAACAGGTTTTGGTAATGTCTAGTGCACCAGGCAACTTGTGAGGGGTTACAGGAGCAACCCAGCATTACATTGCCTTGAGACCCTGTTTTTTGCAGAGATGACCCACTGGGAGCTGTGTAGATAGATCAGCCTTGAGTTGTCTGGTAAGCACGAAACTAAACAGGACAGTGTTGCATCATTCAAAGAACCAAAACTGAGTTGAGCTTTGAAATTCCCCAACGAGAAATATGCCCTGAGTCCCAATCAAACCACTATTAAATTGCCTAAAAGTAACACAGAGTTAAGCTGGAGGATTTCTGTCTGGCTCCAAGGGACCATGACAATACAAAGATATGCAAACAATAGAGCATACAGAAGGGAACATCACCCAAGAACGACTAAAGATAAGCAGAAACACTGCTAAAGACAAACACCCCAGGTGGTCTAATCCACTCAGGCACCCTCCTGCCTGCTGTCACATACATCAGGGAATAAAAACCCTAAGATTCATGCTAGAAATTGGGAGTTACTTCTCCAGCCATGGAGTGATGAGAACCTTCCCCCTTGGTCGAAATGCTAGCCAAGGTAACT
>NW_010197019.1:2720-16726 GCF_000695765.1 Mesitornis unicolor
CTCCCTCTCCATCCCCACCACTCGGGTCACCTTGTGGGTAAGATTATTTACCTCAGCTAACTCTGAGTGATACATTCCTCCTCAGGTACATGGTCCCTGAGTGTATTTTGTATTTTTTCCTCCTCAGGTACATACTCTCTGAGTGTATTTAATATTTCTCCTGAGGTGCATGTTTCTCTTCTGCCCTTGCCTTTCACATGTAGTTGTTCTGTTCATGTCAAGAGTCAGGTTTTGTTTGAATCATCTGTACTTGAATAGGCTGAATCAATGGGCTGAGGCCAATTGTATGAAGTTCAACAAGGCCAAGTACGGGGTCCTGCACTTCGGACGCAATAACCCTATGCAGTGCTACAGGCTTTGCAACAAGCGGCTGGGAAGAGGCCCGGGCGGGGCTGGAAAGCTGCCAGGCAGGAAAGGACCTGGGGGTGCTGGTGGACAGCAGGCTGACCATGAGCCAGTAATGTGCCGCTGCAGCCAAGAAGGAAAATGGCATCCTAGGTTGTACCTGTGTGACCTAGTCTAGGTGATCCTGCTCTGGCAGGGGGGTTTGACTAGATGATCTTTCAAGGTCTCTTCCAACTCCTACGATTCTGTGATTCTGTGGTCTGTCTCCCTCTCCTGGCTTCTTTTCATGCCACATGTTCCAGCCACATCCTCTGTTGTCTCATACCTTTATTTATTTCAAGTTTCTTCTTTCTTGCATCTGCAAAACTTTTCAATTTCATTCTAATTCTGCCACACAATAGCAAGGACTGTGTAAACTGCACACAAATCTACATCTGAATGGCAGCTGATACAGTAATTTTTTAAACTTTGTACCACCATGTTTGTACCCTGGAGTATCTTTGATGTTTCTCTTTAATTATCTTCCTTCTATTTGCCTATTGTGTTCTGATTAATTGATTGAGTGAAGGGGAACAGCTAAGTTACTATTTCATTGGGTGACATAAAATTATCTCAGACTTCAAATAACAAAGTGCCTGCAGATTCCCAAGATCTTCTGGCTTGATCAGTTCTTTCAATAATTTTTCTTCTATAAAACACACTGAATTGATAGCAGATATAAAAGTAATAAATAATTACCTTATGACATTTTATGCTGAAACACCTCAGAGAAAAAGACTGTTTCAAATGGCAGCAGCAGTAGGACTACATGTTTTTGTGTCAACAGCAACAAATTTGTTTGTTTGTTGGTTTCATTAAATGAATAGACACTGAAAGAACCAGAAGGTCATTACAAACAAATAGGTGTGGAAACTAAGAACTATGGTATTGATACTTAGGAAGCAAAGTAGAGATTTGATAGATTTGCTCGAGATTGGATGTGATATGTTCTTCATCTGTTATCCATGTTGAGAGGAACTCCTGAACATAATTGAATATTGCAAGAAGAACTAAGTACTAATACAGCATTAGAAGTTGGGACTGTGGATTTCCATGTAAACAGATTCAGAACATTCAAATTCAGGAGATATGTGAAGATAAGATCACAGTTCAAGCAGAAACTAAATTAAGTTCTAGCAGATGTTTAAACAGGAAGTGATTTCATCATTGAAGACGAAGCCACAGGAATGTGGAAATGAGACAGTAACACTTCAGAATGTCCTCATTGTTCAGTAGGAGTATTTCTATTGCTGAGGTATTCTGTTGAAGAATATGAGGAAGAAAAATTCCACTGGAAGCCAAACAAGAGAAGTAAAAAAAGCCAGGTGCATATACAGTAGAATACTTTCTTTACAAGTGTGGAACAAAGGTCAAATCAGTCTCTAAAATGGCAATCAGATCACATCTGTGAAACTGTTTATGTTGTGATGTGTATGGTAGCAAAGTCATACTCTGAAAGGAACAGAGGGAAAAATGGATAGAAAATAAAGACACTTTCAAATTAAAATATTGTTAAAATGAAAAGCAAAATTCTTTCTTTAAAAAAGGTTAATGTACTGATAAGTGTTTGAATTTTTTTTGTGCTATTCCTGGAACAATAATGAGTACTTATTAAGCATATTTGTTTTCTCCTGAAAATGTCAGGTTTTCCTTTCAATTCAAATTGAACAGCAAGAACAAAGAGACAGCTTTATACACGTAGGATCAAAAGTCAATGGAGCTCTGAAATTTAAAAAATGTGAGGTTTCACCAGATTTTTATTTCATTCTTTCTGCTTAAAATTAGTTTTTATTAACCTAATGGCCACATTTCCACATCACTTTGGAGAGTTGAAGTAGACAAATGCTTATGAGGAAAAGAAGCTTGGCCTGAGGTCTCCTTCACTCTGACAGCACCTTTGCTTAGCTAACTCAGTGAAAATGTCTCAAAAACAAACTGGAAGGCCCCCTTCACTCAAAGGCCTGTTTAAAAGAGACCTTGGCATAAATCAAAGATCAAGACCCTTGTCTCTGAAAAAACTAATGCATTTTTAGAGAGAAAGAGCTAGATAACATCAGCATTTTATCTAAAATATTGGAACTACACTTGTCTAAAAACTACCATAAAGAAGGGTCAAGAGGTGATGTTGAAAACCAGATGGTTGCTTTGCAAGTTTGACTGTTTGGATTCAGTCAGTCACGTTTACTAATGTTCCAGTGGAACAAGAAAAAATTGTACAGACTACCCTGAAAAATTAATGGCTGCATACTGTTTTACTCATCAGCTTCAGGCTTTGCTATGTTAATTACAACAGCATGGAGAATAAAAATGAGTAGCAACATTACGAAAACCTAAAGAAGTGAAGTATACATATACAGTTTACCAAGCATATTAACTACATGCTATAGATACACATTTTCAAATCCATGTTATGCAAGTGAACAAATGAACCTTGATCTTTTCTGTTGAAAACCTCCTGCTCAGTAGAACCACTGATATTAATGAACAAGTTAAAATTCTTTGCTAGGCTAAGTACTGCTAAAGCTGCAGCTGCAGGTCATTGTTACTCTCACCTCAGTATTTCCTCAAGTGCTCTGACTTAAACATAATATAGAAGAGGAAATGGTAATAAGTCTTAAGGATTAGGTCTTCTCAAGAGAAGAAATATCTGTGTATCACAACCCTTCATCATATCTATGAGGAATCAGTGACTGGAAGCAACTTAATGCGATTAAACTGATCCTTGTCAGGTCAAACTGGTGCACCTTGTGATTCATTACATCTGAGGGGGGAAAAGATTAAAGGAGAGCAGTAGCATGGTCTGAATGACATGTGAGGGGGAAAATGTTGACAGCCTGGAAACATGTCATCAGCTAGGTGAAGTTATATCAGGAGGAACAGTCGTGTTTAATTTTCAGTAATGTAGCAAGACTTGTTACACTGACTATAAACTGTAGGACTATTCTGAGATCTAAGACAATTTGTCTCAAATATTCTTTTTTTACATTTTGAAGACAAAATAACAAAACATTCAAGATTACCTTCACACTTACACTGACATTTCTGCTATATTCTGCTGTTATGACTTGAATGCAGCTAAATCCAACTAAATCCAAAGGGTGTACTGCTCACTTTTTAAGTGCTATGTTGACTTCTGTGCTGATGGGTAAATTATGCAACTCTTCAGTTATTTTTAGCAGATATCAGAATGTAAATCCCGAAAGCCCATCTTGGTTTTGCTTTCAGTTTTATAATCCAGTATAAGTATAGCTAGAGTGGAGTGAAAATTATAAGAGAAAGTATGCTACTGTAACATGATAGATTTCTACCAGCTCTGCCTTGCTCTGACACCGAACTTTATATTTATTTTGGCTTTTTATTTTTCAAAAAAAGAGAAATAAAGTCTGACAATCATTATGAGACTTGCCTTGACCAGTGCCAGAAGCAAGTTAGATAAAAAATGCAATTGCTCACATTTACAGATCAGAATATATAAAGCATTATGAACCTCATTGACCATTTCAAACACATCTGCCCTTTCCTTAAATGACTGAATGATAAGAGTATCTGAAGTGTAACATATGGAAAAAGCTTTATTTCTTACTGTTTATTACAACATTTTGATACTGTATTCTAGAGATTTTTAGAAACATAACTTTTTAAATTTTATTGGAATTCTGTTATATCAAATTATTATCCAATAATACATTAAGATTACATTTTAATTGAATTTAAATTGTCATGGTTTAGGGCTGACCTGCCCACTAAATGATGGACAGATGCTCTCTATTAATTCCTCTCTCTACCCAGAAGGGAAGAGAAAGAGAATAAGGGAGAGAGCCTTTATGGGTTGGAAAAGAAAACTAACAGATTTAATTAAACAATATTACTAATACTACAGGGTAATAATGTAAATAGAGAAAATAATGAAATTAATACAAATATGTACAAGTATATATAAAACCAATATAAAATCCTTCCCCCACACTTCCCCAATGATGAGTAGCTCACCAGAAACTCTGCAGAGCCAGGCACTGGAAAATAAAAGTCCCAGACCAGACCCAGCAGCAGGTGGGAGCAGGATGCAGGAGCTGGATTCAGGAACATACGAATCAGGATTGGAGGCAGATGAACTAGCAGGGTTCTACTCAGACTTCAGCCACTGCAGAAGAAGAAGAAAAGAGCAGAGGGCAGAGCAGAGGGCAGAGAAGGGAAGAGAAGGAAGGGCTGAGACCTTTGTGCTTCCTCAGCTTTATACTGAGTATGATGTATGTGGGATGGAATACCTAGTTG
This sequence comes from Mesitornis unicolor, assembly GCF_000695765.1. NCBI lineage: Eukaryota > Metazoa > Chordata > Aves > Mesitornithiformes > Mesitornithidae > Mesitornis > Mesitornis unicolor. Next base: position 7,377 of record NW_010197019.1, read on the forward strand.
GTCAGTTTTGGACCAGTTCTTCCTCGCAGGTGTGGAAACGGCACCCATGGTGAGACAGTGGCCTTGTAATTGTTTACATAATGTCTCTGTTTAGGTCTCAGGGCAAACCCAAATGAAAAACAGGGAGCAGGATTTTCTCTCTATTGTCCCCTACCCTCCAGGGGGAGGATTAAAAAAAAACAAACAACAAAACACCAAAACAAAACAAGAGACTATAGAAGAGATGCCTCACACAAGGTTGGAAGTTAAGACTTTAACAAGTTTAATGAAAACAACAGGCGAAGGAAAAGAGAATTAATAAGAGAAGAAGAATATTTAAATATATACAAAACCTGATCCCAGTAGTCCCGAGTAGAAGCCCCCCAGCAGTGCCTTGTGGCCACTGTGACTTGTCACCAGGGACCACAGTGGTGCCGGGGAGTGGATATCTGGTGATGGATGCTGCCGAGCATGTAGAGGTAGCCCCAGCTGTCCTGAGATGTGACAGAAAGCAGCCTGGGAAGCGAGGAAAAGCCCGCCAAAACCTTGGGTCTCCTTGGTTTCTTTTAGACTGTGGCCAGAAAAGGGGAGGGAACAGTACTGATCTCTGACCCCCCAGGGTCCTACAGACACCACCAGTCCTTCCTTTTCAGGCTGTTAACCCTTAAACCGTAACAGGTAACATACAAGCTTTATCACTTGTAGAAGTACACACTGCCAGGAAAAACATGCCGTTAGTTTCAGCAAGTACAGACACTTAGAAAAGACATAGCTGAAAAGTAAAATCACCAAACAGAAAATTAGTTCAATTTAGTTCAAACCAGGACAACAATTAACTTTAACTTAGGGGGAAATGGATTCTCCAGGAGTTATAAGCACCATTACATGTGTATATATACATGTGCATTTATACATGTGCAATATTCAGAATCTCAAAACACCATGTTGATGTGCATGTGTAGGCTCTGATCTTATGAGCAGATAGCACTATGCAGGTGATTTGAAACTTCAGTTTTTCCTTTGCCAAGCAAAAAACCCTGTGCACATCCTAAGATGTTTGAAGGAAGAAATACATAATGGCACATTCACATATGTATTCACCAGATCAATACGTTTACTAACATTATTACATCTTCAGCAAAAGCCAGTTATCTTTACTGTTGTCTGACAAGGTGGCTCAGTATCAGGCTGAAGTCTGTGATGTCAACATAGAGACACAGAAATAGAACTTCTAGTAACAAAAGCAATTTCTGAAAGTATATTTGTCAAACTTAGTGTGCTCATTAAATTCATATCTGACTATTCTGCAAGGCAGAACCCTTTTTTCAGATATCTAAATTCCCCTTCAGAATCTCTGAGTCAGTCTACTTTTACTAGACCAACATAACTAACATAAATAAAGCATAGCTGGTAGCAAGATGCATTAAGGGTTAATATGGTCTTTTTATCCCTGTGGAAGTAAATAATAATAAAGTGCCAGATATCCCAGTGCATCTGTGAAGCTTCATTCTGAAGGTTGTATAACAGAAGGATTAAAGAGGCAGGAGTTAATCTGTTTTAAGAATATCCAATTACAAATGCATTCATTTTAAGTGTATATTAAATAAAGCAAATATAATGATTGTGGTGTGAGCATTCATTAACTATAGTTCTGATATTTGTTTTGAATACATCATAGATATGTTCATAAAATTATCTATAAAGATTTAATTACATGCTTGATAAACATAAAATTTGCACTAAAATTTGTGTAACTTTAGAATAAAGTGAGATAAAGAATAGTTTTCTATGTTCATGACAATAGTGTTCCATAATTAAACACTTATTTTCATCTTGAAATTAATGAGTGAAACAAGCAAAATCTATTTGATACATAAAACAAACAAACCCAACTATCCGGAGAATTTTCCCACTAAGGAGATATCAAATAATGCAATGAAATACAATAACATACCAGGTAATGCAATGAAGATACAGTATGACAAGAACAAACCTGATGCAAAAATACCTGTCGGAGATCTAGAAGTGGAACAGGTACTAAGTGGAATGCTTCAGACATTTAAAATCCTTACTGAAATATAGGACTGCTGCCGGGGGCAGTTCTATTCTAAGAATAAAGCCAATACTTTTTTTTCTAGGCTTTGCGTTGCAATTTGTGCATTTGAAGCTTACACTGCTTCCTGCTCTTGTGTGGGATACTTGCATGTTACATGTGTACTCCGCTGTTACCCTCCACCACTGAGGGTAAGATTTATTAGCTAACAAATCGTCTATAGTGTTTCTGTGTTCAGGTGTACTTGTGACTAAGCATACTGACATCAGTGGAATTTATTTCTCTTCACATCACAAGCATTTGAGGGGTTTTTTAAACTGCTATTTGTTTTACTTATTAATTTCTACAGTTCAAATTTTCTCATCACTATTAATTTTCCTTTTCTTTCCCATCACTTGCTATACTGCCAGATTTTGCTTTTGCTTGTTTTAAAAGATTTTAAAATTACTTTTTTACTCATGGAGTCTAGTACAGTTGCATTCATTCATTTAGGTATTCTTTGTCCTCTGTTTCTGTGCAAAATAATATCCAAGACTGGACATCTGACCTCTCTTTTAGTATCAGCTATGTTTATTAATAGTTTGGATTTCAAATGTAGCATATGTAATAAAGGGATTTTTATTTCTGTGATCCTACTGTCTTTAACCTTCACAATATCTAATATCAAATTCCCATATGTCAGAAACAGTAGTCTGTTAGAAAACTGAAGAATACTTTTAGAAATAGCAGTAACATTCTATAGATACTTTATCCAGTGCTTGTTATGTGAATTATAACATGAAGGCATAGTTATCCAACATTTTTTGCTTCAGACTTTTCAATATCTCAGAAATAATTAGTACAATATTTGAGACAGAACACCACTTCTCTTAAATTATAAGTAATTTATAACCATTGATTTTAACAGGTCAATAATGTGAATCCCACAAGTTTCAGTATTACCAATTAAGGCAAATTTATGTTCATAAACATGCAGTTCTAGTTCTTACTGTTTATCACCTACAGTCTTGGCACAGGCTTATTAACAAATAAAACTTTATTTCCTTCAAGCTTCTTGGTATCTTGATTAATTTTGTTCTTGACACCTTGATTTTATGATAAGCAAACACTCCATTGTTCACATTTTGCTGTTAGCTTAGTATCTCCTTGAGTAATTCATTTAACTTACCTTCTAGTTGGTTATTCTACTACTAAAATATATGTCAGTGAGGTTTTTCTTACCAATAAAGAGGTGTCACCACACCATAAAGCCAAGACTTTTTATTTGATGGGACAGTATTAGTTTAACACAGCAAAAAAAAAGTAAATTGAAAACTATTATTGTAGTGAATTCATTAAAAGAAAAGCTTCTTGATCATTCAAAGAAAGTAATAAATTCTTAATTCCTATGTATAACTAATTACACATGCAAGTTTTCTCGTAACGCCTGGAGTTCATAGATACTATTATAGTGGAAAAGAAAGAAGCAATGTTATACCAAATGCACTATTAATGCTAAACCAATAGTCTTAATGTTCTACAAAAAACAGTTTAACTCCGAGGTATAGTATACAGTGCCTTGAATCAGATGGTTCAAGTCTTAATTGGAAGTTTCTATTATTCCAATTTAAAAAATAAATAAGTGAAATGAAAAATAGTTTCATTTCCTCAGGAAATAAAAAGTTTTCAGTGTACAGTTTCTATAAAGTCAAATGTTTTAGTTGGATTTGTGAGGAACCCATTTATACTTGTGGATTGGTAATTAGACTTAGGTATTCAATACAAACTTTAACAATACAATTACTACAATTTTTAGCCCTGATTTGGTCAAATATTTTGGAATAACTGCTGTAAAATATTCTTTCTTGATATATTATCATAGAGTTATAGAATGATTACAGTTGAAAAGACCTTTAAGATCGAGTCTAACCACCAAACCAGCCCTAAGTCCGCCACTAGACTATGTCCCTAAGCACAACATTTACTTGTCTTTTAAACACCTCCAGGGATGGTGACCTCCCTTGTCAGCCTGTTCCAGTGATTTAAAACAATTTCAGTAAAGAAATTCATCCTAATATCCAATCTAAACCTCCAATGGTGCAACTTGAGGCCATTACACCTTCTCCTATCCCTAACTATGACAGAGAATGGACCGACCCCCATCTCATTACAACCTCTTTTCAGGTAGCTGTAGGGAATGCTAAGGTCTTCCCTCAGCCTTCTCTTCTCCAGACTAAACAACCTCAGCTCCCTCAGCTGCTCCTCATAAGAATTGTGCTCCATACCCTTCACCAGCTTTATTGCCCTTTGCTGGACATATTTCAGCATCTCAATGTCCCTCTTGTAGGAAGGAGCCCAAAACTGAACACAGTATTTGAGGTGCAGCCTCATCAGTGCCAAGTACAGGGGGAGGATCACTTCCCCTGGTCCTGAAGGCCACAATATTCCTGATGCAGACCAAGATGTGGTTAGCCTTCTTGGCCACCTGGGCACACTGTCTGCTCATATTCAGCCAATTGTCTAGCCACACCCCCAGGTCCTCTTTCTCCAGGATACTTTGCAGCTACTTCTCCCAAACCTGTAGGGCTTCGTGGGGTAATTGTGACCAAAGAGCAAGACCTGGCACTTGGCCTTGTTGAATCTCATGCAACTGGCCTCGGCCTGTCAATCCAGCCTGTCCAGGTCCCTCTGTAGAGCCTCTCTACCCTCAGGCAGATAAACACTCTCGTCCAACTTAGTGTCATCTGCAAACTTACTGAGGGTGCACTCGATTCACTTGACCATGTCACTGATAAAGATATTAAACAGAAGTGGCCCCACTGCTGAGCACTGGGGAACACCACTTGTGACTGACTGCCAGCTGGATTTAACTCCCTTCACCACAACTCTTTGGACCCAGACATGCAGCCAGTGTTTTTACCCAGTGAACCATATGCCTGTCCAAGCTATATGCAGCCAGCTTTTCCAGGAAGATGCTGTGGGAAACAGTGACAAGATCCTTACTAAAGTCCAAGTAGGCAACGTCCATAGCCTTTCCCTCATCCACTAAGAAGGCCACCTTCTCATAAAAAGAGAACCTTCTCATAAAAAGAGATAAGATTACGCAAGCAGGACCCATGCTGACTGGGCCTGATTGCTTGGTTGCCCTGCGTGTGTATTGTGATGGCACTCAAGATGATTTTTTCCATACCCTTCCCTGGCACCAAGGCCAGACTGACAGGTCCGTAGTTCCCTGGGTCTTCTTTCTGGCCCTTCTTGTAGATGGGTGTCACGTTTGCAAGCCTCCAGTCAGCTGGGACCTCCCCAGGTAGACAGGACTGCTGATAAATGATGGAAAATGGCTTGGTGAGCATTTCTGCCAGCTCCCTTAGGATCCTGAGGTGGATCCCATTTGGCCCCATAGACTTGTGTATATCTAAGTGGTACAGCAGGTTGCTAACCAACTCCTCATGGATTTTAGGAGCTTCACTGTGCTTCCAATCCTTATTTTCCCACTCAGGGGGCTGGGTACCCAGAGTACTGCTGGTTTTCCTACTAAAGACTGAGACAAAGAAGACATTAAGTACCTCAGCCTTTTCCTCATTCCTGGTCACTATGTTTCTCCCTGCATGTACTAAAGGGTGGAGACTCTCCTTAGTCATCCTTATGTTGCTAATGTATTTATAGAAACATTTTCATTGTCTTTAACAGCACTAGCCAGATTAAGTTCTAGCTGGGCTTTGGCCCTTCTAATTTTCTTCCTGCACAGCCACACACTACTTTGTAGTCCTCCTGAGCTGCCTGCTCCTTCTTTCAAAGACCAAAATCCCTCCTCTTTTTTTTTGAGGTCCAACCAGAGCTCTCTGGTCAGGCTGGTCTTCCCTGCAAGCTTGTATTTCAACACACGCGGATGGCCTGCTTTTATGCCTTTAAGATTTCCTTCTTGAAGAGTGTCCAGCCTTCCTGGATTCCTTTGCCCTTCAGGACTGTCTCCCAAGGGATTCTGCCATCCAAGTCCCTAAACAGGCCAAGGTCTTCCCACCAGAAGCCTAAAGTGGCAGCTCTGCTAGCCCCCATCCTTACTTCTCCAAGGACCGAAAACTCTATGATAATTTCATGATCGGTATGCCCAAGACAGCCTCCAACCATCATATTTCCCACAAGACATTCTCTGCTTATAAAGAGCAGATCCAGCAGGGCACCTTCCCTTGTTGGCTCCTTCACCAGCTGCGTCAAGAAGTTCTCTTCCACCCACTGCAGGAACCTCCAGGACTGTTCCCTCTCTGCTGCTGTGTTCTATTTCCAGCAGATATCTGGGAAGTTGAAGTCCCCAACAAATACAAGAGGAAGCTAATGTGAGGCTTCTCCTAGCTGCCTATTGAATATTTTATCTATTTCTTCATCCTGGTTGGGTTGTCTCTAACAAACTCCCACTGTGCTATCTGCCTTGTTGGTCTTCCCCTTCACTCTCATCCATAGGCTCTCAACCCAGTTGTAACTATCTTTAAGCTCTAGGCAGTCAAAGCATTCCCTAACATACTTCACCACCCCACTGACTCTCCTTCCCTGCCTATCCTTTCTGAGGAGCTTATACCCATCTATGGCAGCACTCCAGTTGTGTGACTCAACCCACCATGTTCCCACGATAGCAATTATATCATAGTTATCCCAATGCACAATAGCTTCCAGTTCCTCCTGTTTATTGCCCATGCTGTGTGCATTAGTGTAGATGCACTTCAGTTGGGCTACAGGCCCTGCCACCTTTTTGGAGGGAGAAGTCATAATTTCTATCAAGCCATTCTCAGGAGCTCCCATGATTACTAACCCATCAGGAACCCTTGCATTTTTGTTGCTATATGGAACTCCCTCCCCTACTTCCACTGAGACAATAGTGTCTTCCGAAGAATCTCACTAATGCACTGTCCCACAAATCTTGGTGCTTTGCTCACAGGCTCATCTCTAGTCAGACATATTGTATCCCCTTCCCCCTTCAAGTCTATGACCCCTGCTAACTCTTGCCCCAGGAGCCTTTCGCCTCATTGAGACAGGTGTACCCCATCAGTTACCAGGAAACCTGGTGAAGTGTAAATCAATGCCTGATTGAAAAACCCAAAGTCCTGCCTGTGGCACCAGTCTCAGAGTCAGGCGTTGATGTGCTTGGTCTTCCTGTTTATCCCCTCAGAATTCCCTGCAACAGCTGGGATAAAGAACACTACTTGTGCTCCCAATCCCTTAATCAGCTGTCCCAAGCCCCTGATAGATATGGTCTATCTCATTCTTACACTTCCCTGTTGTTCTCAGCCTACTTACCTCCTCCCTGAGCTTCAGTAGTAAGCAGAGGAGCCCCTCTACTTGGGCACACCTCCCACAGACATGCTCACTGCTGTCATCGGACACCAGCGTAAGAGTGGGGCACACCCTGAAGCCCAACACCTGGGTGGATAGCGTGTTGCCATCAGAGAACTTACTGTAATGGACATAGTAGTTCCATAGCATCTCTCTGAGGAGTTGGCATTATTATGTATCTTGCAGGTGTTGTGGGAAGGTGCCGAAGTAGTCGCAGGTAGGCTCTCCTAACCAACGAATCTTTGGATTTAATTTACCTTTATTTTTTGCTTCACTCATAAGACATGAAATTTAGTTTTTTGCTTGATCATTTATTTTTAACTATCCAGAGGGTCAAATAATAATACGGTTGTTTCTCAGCCACCTAAATAAATTGCCCTGTCCTGCATAGAAACAAATTCAGTTCAGTTCTATCTTGTTCAAACCAGCTTGTGTAGCAGGCCCTGGAATAAAATCTCTTAACAGCCACATGCAGTTTTCAATCCAAGTTGGTCAGGTTTGATTGTTCCAGAGATAATTAACTGCAGTGTGAATGACAGGCATAAAAGGAACCAAAAGGATAACAGTTATAAGTTGATGATGTGGATCCACTTAGATCAACAAATCTGCCTTTCCAGAGTTTTCAGATAATTTGAAAAATACTCTTACATTCTGAATTTATACTCGTGCAGCCCCTTCCAGAATGGTCCTTGGTGCTAAGCTGTTACCGAAATATCAGATCGATAACTTTCTAAGACCATTTTGTAGGAGTTAGAAAGCAAGACATTCTTTAATTCAGCACAGGGAACAAATATGAATCATTTCATAAAAGAATGCACTAAATAGTAGTTGTTGGCAATAGTTTATATGTGCCTTACACATACATATTCATGACATTTCCAGTAAAAAGTTTACATATGCATCACATTTCTGGGAAGTAATTAAAATATCTACATACTATTTGTGCATGTTCTTTTAGCATGAGGAGTGGTCTTGGTGGTCTTCAGTAGTCTGAGGAGTGATCACTTAAGCTATGTCTTTGAAGTCTTCCTATCTTTTAGGTTCCTGTGCATCTGTTTTCATAAGGCCTAACTCATCAAGTTGGTCTAAGTAGGGTGATTCATTAACTTCTTATCTGTGCCTCTGTCTTGCAAGGCAGAGTCAGCAAAGTGGGCCCCAGAAAAACTAAAATCCTGTTATCCTTATGCAGCTTCTTCCTAGCTAAAGTTAGTCACTATACATGTATAAGACTATTTCTTATATTATCCAGTCTATCAGATTACAAAGCCATGCTAAAAAATCCCCCAGACTATTCATCATACTTTACTTCTAAAACTACGTCCTAACAGAAAGAAAACTAAGCTAACAAAAGTAGTGAAGTATGCTGCAGCAAGACTAGGCAGTGGTTTTGGTTTATAACAGGAAAGGCCTGCTGAATCTTTCTTTCACTCACTCACTTCTTTCAAAAGTTGCAGGCTAGAAGCAATATTAACACAAATGAGTTTTGTGATTAAAACTCCACCTTGTTTGAATCTCCCTTTAAATCAGTGATTTGCTGTGATAGTAAGCAGTTTGACAGTAATACTTCTTTATGTCCTCCATGATTTCATATGCAGAAGGGTACAAGTGCAAATCTGTCAGCAGATTTCCCAAATAAGAATTCCATCAGTCAGTGAGATCTTTCATGCTTTGACTGTTAATCTACAGGGAATCCTTCAGTAAAAAAAGATTAATAGGATGAATTCTCTACACTTGGTTTTCTGTTCAAATTTGCTGACATTTCTAAATTAGAAAAGGTAAATTACTTCAGTACAAATAAAAGAGATTCTTTTCTTGACCAAAACCAGAACAAAAAAAAATTCTGAATTTGGTTAACTGTAATTTAAAAAAAGAGATATTTCAAGTGAAATAGAAACAAAAAGTATTCTAATGTCCTTTGAAATTATTGATAATTGTTAAATAGACTGTAAAGGAATGGTTCTACTGCTTGTAAGTTTCTTTAAGGGTGTGACAAAAAGAGACTCTACTGCAGAGT
>NW_010197020.1:0-15012 GCF_000695765.1 Mesitornis unicolor
GGGAGAGGGAGAGGGAGAGGGAGAGGAGGAGATCTGCATTTTTTTCCCAGTACCTAAATTCTCCTTCCACAAGTTATATTCCTATTTAGAAATAGTTCACGTACATACGCAGTGTCGACAGTTTTGACACAGTTCATGCATGGAGCAGTTCCAGTCACACATAAAATAGACTCATTGCCTAGAAGCGATCTCAAGAGGTTATGTGATTATCCCTCTAGTTCATGGCAGGATCAGTACATGACAGATGTTTGCTGAACCTGTTCTTAAAGACCTCCTGTGATGGAGATATCAAAAGCTCCTATGCACTTCAGTGCTCATTTGGTGTAATAAAAATCTCTATATGCAGAACTTTTATGGCAAAAGGATGGGATGTTTAGTCAAAATGGGAATATGAGGTTAATACATGGAGAATAATTAAAGGTAAGACAGAATTTACTTCAACAATTAATTTTGCTAGGTTCTTAGGTAAACTTGCCCAAAAATGTAGCGTATTAACTAAACATGTGCCTAGCCACAATATGGGGAAGAGCCTACTTGTATTTATTCATCTACAGTGGATCATTTTCACTATAGGAGAAGCAAAGACAAATTTTAATTAAAAAATCTGCTTTTATAATCCCCAGAGGAACAAAAACCATTTTACATCACATAAGCTGAAAAATATATTATTTTTATTGTAAACATCATGGATCTCAGTGCATTATAATTTCGTAAAGTCCAAGTCTCCCCAACTTCTATGACTACTTAAAGTATGATAAAGTATTTGTTCTAGCAAGAACCAACAGGCTTACATTTGATATGAAAATTTGTGGAGTGGAAATTTGAGAAGCACTACATAAAATAGGCAAATAGTACAGGACACAATGAGATGAGGAAAAAAACCATCTTTCATTTTTAACCTTGCAGATTATGGATAAGATGCCAGGCATATTAATCTTTCAAAGCAGTTCCTCACTCCTCTCCAGGAATGATTTATGTCATCAAACCTCAGTGACACACTCTGTGATTTAATGCATTTCATTTAGCACAAGGAGGAGCTTCTCCATCTGCCCACAAGGAAGTTATGAGAGCTAGAGATGAGACATGTTGGGATTCACACCAGCTTCCCCCTGCCTTAGCAATGAAACCTTGCCAGTCTTGCCTGTATGTGAGAGGGAACAGCGACACCTAGATCCTAAGAACAAGTGAACTTGAAGAGCCCAGTGATTCAAGACATACATCTGAAACATGCAGTCTGTAAGTTTGGCCCCAGTTTTTAATTGCACTTCAGAGGGTTTGCAATGAAAAAGAAATTATGGAGCAGAAACCAGAACCCTGAGCTCACCTCACCCCAGAAAGCCACAGTATGTGGATTCTTTTATTTTGCTTTCCTTCCAGTCTCTATAATCTTGATAACGTCGTGAATCCTGTGTTGCAACCCCTACAGACTACATGGAGGATACACTCAGCCTGCCTAACCTTTCAGCTGCAATATGCTCCCAAAGGATTTGCTTGAACTCCTTCAGGTCAGGCAAAATATATGACCTATACCTCTTCTTCTCAGTAGTTGCTCTAGAAGGCATCAGACATAATTATGTGGTGCTCTCACTCATGCAGCCAAAATAGGAAGAACTAAGAACTCAGATGGCCCTATAGTTGGTGTGTTTTACCAGCTGATATCCACTTAACTTGCAGGTTTCTTCTACACTAGAATTCCAAGGAGCTTTTCTAAGTTTCTCATTCTCTTAGTCTGAACCACCATTCTGAAGCTAAGATGGTGTTGCGAAGGCTTGGAGACCCAGGGGGCTTTTGCAGATGTAGCTCAAATGTACCTAACTCGACCCAGGTGGCTAAAATTGTGCTAAAAATGTAGTGGCTTGATGCCCTCCATAATGTATCACACAGTTTTTGTCCCCAAGTTCATATCCTGGTTAAATTCTGCCCCTGGAGCACATATCCCCTGTTCCTGGTGTTGCTATTGACCTCTCAGTCGCATCAGCTGGACTTGATGCATGCCAATGCTAGGGGTGAAATGGACAGCTAGGCTCAAGTGCATCTACACCAAAGCACACAGCATGAGCAACAAACAGGAGGAGCCAAAAGCCATTGTGCAGGAGGAGAGCTATGACTTAGTCGCCATCACAGAAAATGACGTGGCACTTCAGGACACGATTTAGTGGGCATGGTAGTGTGGGGTTGAGGGTTGGACTTGATGATCTTAAAGGTCTCTTCCAACCTTAAAGATTCTATTATCTGTTTCCTCCCTGTGCACATGCCAGGCCTTTTTCTGAGGAGAAGTGGGTTATGTGACAGAGCCAGTGCACAACTTCTGCATCATCAAGTAATCATCAGAAGCAAGTCTTCAGCATAACTTGTAGGATCCACCTGCCCCAAAGTACCCACCATGGTTAGCCCTCTTCTCCCATCATCCTCCAGTCAGTTGTAACCGTGTATTGATTCTTCACCAGCTTTTGTTCTAATCTGTTGTTGCTGTACTGATGGTAGACAGTCTCAGATACTCACCAGTTCACCTAGGACAGAAAATCCAGCCTCCACGCATTGCAATTACTTATGCAAGAGAAATTAGATTGTTTTTCTTGTGCTTATATAATCCCCTTATCATGTTTTTGTTCAACTCACTTCCTTAGTGCTTTCTTTTTTTATATATTATTACTTCTGTGATCATTCATTTAGGCCCTGAGAGGCAGGTCGCTCATAAATATTTAGTGATCTATTTGTTTGCTAGAAATTAGTTTCTTTCCAGCTACAACACTGAACAAAGTGAAACTGTCACAACCTGAACCTCCTGCACTCTGTAATGCTGTTCTGCCATGGCTATTATTGTACCTTGTCTTCCCATATTATATTACATCTTTCAAAACTGAAGATTTAGGTGATTTCATGTGGTATAAACTGCTATATGTGCTAGCAATTTTAAAATGTATTTTTTAGACAATCTGGTAGAATTAGTCTCTAAAAGGACTTCAGCAGAAGAAAAGGATGTATATTCTGCTAAAACAAACAGTATATAAAAGAGCACGGTGAGAGTTTATATAACCCACACTTCTCATTATGTATAGCTCCTTGAAATTAAAGTAATTATTCTGTTACAGCTAGCAGTTAAAATGAGCATAAAATTATTTAGACGCTAGTAGAAGCTCTTCAGGTACAGCAGTTAATGATTTTTGCAATATATTTGCCTTTCATAAAATGTTCATAACACATGGATGAATTAAAGACATCTTTATCAGAATTAAAGATAGACAAAACAGACCAACATCTTGATCTCCCTCAGCTGCAAGTTTAAGCTCAAGAAATACAGTGATCCAATGTCTAATATTTTACAAAACAACAAAAAAAATAGCATTTTCCTGTTTTTATCAATTTATAAACTATACTTATACTGGGGAAAAAACTGCTGAATTTTCCACTGAAGCAGCCAATTCATTTTAGATTCAAGCTTTTTTTACATTTAGTATAGTGGATAAATTTCATACTGCATACCAAGACAAGAATAAGTTATCAAAGTGTACTTAAGAACATTGTTCTTTGAATAATTCCTATCGCTGCTTTTGTAACAGATCTAATTTTATTTTTCCTAGTTACTGAGATTTAAGTTTCAAATATACTGCATTCAGTATCATTTTATCTACTTAGAAATCTCAGTGAGATCAGGGCCCCTGGGGTAGGTCTCACAGTTATCTAAATAGATATATCAAGAAGCAATGACACAATGTTGGTATGGTTTGTTGCATTTTAAAACAGAAACTACAGGCTATACATACATACATACAGTAAGCTTTTAGTTACTTTACTAACTGCTTTAGCATATTTATTTTTTGTACCTTTATTATTTTTTTTCATCTGTATCTATTTTACCCATGTGTAGCTGATACTGGCAGATACAGAGCAGACCAATACAGTATGCTGAGCTATTTTTACCTGTTACTGAGCCCTAAATAATGTAACCACTGAACAAAGAAACTCAACTTCAGACTTTATATGAGAAGTATACATACATAACACAGACAGTGGTAACATTAAGATGTGCTGTTAGGAACTTAATGGACACTAAAAAAAAAAATTAATTAGGCTACCACATTGTCTAACAACAGGAACTATTTATAAAAGCAAAACACTAAAGTAACATGAAGTGGAATGTGAAGACTTGTGGAAAGGGATGTACATTGAACAAATACTGTCGGGTTTTCCTGAAGTATAGTGGAGTTTTTGTCAAGGTGTAGCTCACAAAGGCACTGGTTTGTGCTTGCAAAACTTTAATAAGTTCCAGAACCGGAAAAACTGCTGATCGTTCTAATCTATGCTGCTGTGAAACTAGCTAGTAAATAAAAAATACAGGGTTTGATACCTAGTTGTTCTACTCAGACCTCCCTAACTTGATGTAGTTGCATTTACAGTTATGCCAATGCACAAGGCCCCATGCAAACCACTGTGGAAAGTCATGAATGGAAGTAAGCTCTTCTGTAAACATCAGCTATGCTAAGGTAAAAACAATGTAATCTTTTCTTCTGGGGAATAAGGGGATAAATCTAAACTCTACTCCACTATCTCTATTATATCTATCAAGTAAGTGGTCTTGGAGAAGTTATACTAGGTACTGAAAGAGGGAACAGAAAGTACCCTATGCTGCACATTTTAATTCCCTCTTTATTTTATACAAGGACCTGGACAGCAATGGGCAATAGCAATGGTCTTTCACTTGTGTCACATACTGATGACAGCCTATGTGATAACAGTCCATTTTGCTAACTGCATGAATAAGAAGTTCATTCTGGCTCAAGTGTGCTCTTCCAAGGCCCACTGCGGCTATTTTCTTCACATGCATTCACACTGCCACATACATTAAAGATAATAAACCTATGCCCAGCCTTCATGGCCCATGAAGTAGGCAAGATACAGCTGGCTGTGCTGTTCAGCCAAAGCAGAGATCCAACCACCTCCACCTGCAGGGTATCTCCATTTGACTCCCAAAAGATGCTTTTCAAGATCCACCACAATCATGTCACTTTCAGAACACAAGAGACAAGATATTTTTCTTAGAACTCATTGTGTGTCTTATCTGAGGAACAGTGAGTGGAGACCTCTCTTCACAAGTGACATAGGTGATCAAGAGGCCTCAAAGAAAAATCTTTCTGGATGCCTAGTGAAAAGAAGTGTCAAATCTTATTATTGAACAACAATATTCCTACTGTGATAAAGAGATTAACAGTGCTGTATACTAAACTGAGGCTTTTTCTTCCCATACCGTATTAATAACTCCAAGACAGAACATTAAACAGTAGACTTTTCTGCATCCTGCTGCCAATATTTGCCATTCACCACTCCAAACACTCCATCCTCGGTCTGAGGAAGCCAAAAGCTTCTCCCTTGATCACAGCAGAGTGAATTCCTCCTGATGAGGAAGCTGAAGGAAAGCTTTCTATAACACTGACCCTTCAGAATAATAAATATTAGAATCCTTTTTAATTACATATCTGTTTGACTTTCTTTTGGGAGATGATATGGTGAATGTCAGTGAGTTGTTACAAAGCTTAAATGAATTGAGATTGTGGTACTGTAAGGATTCTGGTTTCTGTTGCTGGCAACATTATAAAGAGTAAACACATCATGAACTGTCTGAGAGACAGGCAAAATTTCTTAAATGACTCAAAGGGACAGAAAGAGAAAATCTTAATCTAAACCTTCCTTTTTTTAATTATTAGTCCACCTCACTAATACATTTTACTAGTGCTTCTATATAATCTGCAATAACTGCCAGTCCATGAATTCTCAGTTAAACAAATAATTTCAGACGAATAATATTATTTTTCAAATTGGCATTTTACATCCCAGTGGAGCTCTCTAATTAGCAATAAATATCTTATATTTGGGGAAATGCACCAGCATGACATACAGCCAATAAACAGAAACATGCTTTATAATAATTGGTGAGAATAGTATGTCCATTGCAGATTTGTTTCACAATATCTCACATCTTTAAATATTAAGAATCAACTGATAACTATGACTGAATATATTGCAACAATAACAGCAAAATATATTACAATAATAACAACAACAACAATAATACATTAGTAGAGAAATTTTATAAAAATATTATTGAACTAGGAAGAGGTTACACTTCTTTCTGGTTCCAGTTCAGAGGTTCCAGTTCAACCTACCTATACTACACAGTTATGCACACATCTGTTCCTCTAATTTATTCTCACAATTTTGATTTTTTTTATTTTTAAATAAGCATAATATTTCCCAGTTTCTTGAAACCTGGCCAAATTCTGTTTCTGTTATTAGCCTGGCTTGGTATTGTTACAGCTATCCCAGTGGCTCTATCTACAACATATGGAGCTATATGCTATGACCTAGAAAACTGTGTAATGTATTAAATAATTGCATCTGACTGTAATTTTTTTCATTAAACTAATTTGCATTGGAAAATGCCAGTTTTCAGTGGAAAGCATCCATTCCACAATACCCATTAATTCAATGCTTGAGGGACTCCCTAAGTTATAGTCTATTAAAAGCAACTTTGAACAGGAAATTATAACCTCTTATCCATGCTTGTAGTAGAAAGCTTAAATTACAACAAAGAAAGATTTACATTGGAAGTTAGGAAAATTGTCTAATAGTAATCATAGTGAAGCACTGATGTGACCTATCTGAAAATACAGTGTGGCTTTTGTAATTACAGATCTTTAAAAGAAATTGGAAAAGTATTTGTCAAGAATGCTCCTGTCTTGGGGTAGGAGACTGGATAATTCAACAAAAGTCCCATCAGCTCCATTATGGGTATTTTATTTTATTAGAGAAAAGAAAATGAACAGGTTACCTAATGCAAGGCACAATGAAAATGAAGACCCTCTTTATACTCCAAGGGAAAAATAAATTATTTGGAAAACAATCATCCTAGTGCTCACATGGCCACTTGAACACCAGCTTCTTACTACAAGTGAGCATTTGCAGTCAGGAACAGTATGCCTCAGATGTGTGCACCAGTTTTTAGACCAGATACTCACAGTAGCACAGGGGTACATGTAATGTTATCAAAGTAGTACATCACATAGCACAGAACTTGGAACTGCCAGTGTAAATGTTGCCATTTACCCTTACATCTGTTGCTTCATAGTAGTATTCAGTGAAAAAGTTTCATTGTGGTTTTGACTTTTCTGGACTTTCTTATGTATGATTTCAAATGGATGTACAAATATACGTATCTTATATTGATCACTGATTTCCAGGGCATGAGGCAATGCCCTTCTTATTAAAGAATAATGGTAATAAGTGGAATAAAAATTAATTAGATTCATTTTCATAAAAAATACAAGGAATAAAATAAATAGATATAATGGACTCTTTCAGAATAGTACTGCTAAAAAGACTTCAGAACAGAAAACCCAATCAACCTTACAGGGAAAGATCGGCTAATAAAAATTTAAAAAAAAAAAGCATGAAATTTGATAATAGTAGGATGGCTGGATAGATTAGATTTCATGACGTGAAATGAAAACATAATAAAGCGTTATAAGCAGGAACTTTCTGCTGGAAAATGTATTAAATTTCACCTGCTTTGTCCATGCATAAACACATTTTTGTGACTTGACCTCCTATATTTCTTTTATGGCTAATATAAAGCTTTGAAGTGTGCCAGCAATTAGGGTCATGAAGAAAGAGAAAAGTAATAAAAGTGTGGGAGGACAGATTCTCTCAAGAATGCATTTTCACACGTCTGAACACAGAAAGTAATTGCTAGTTGAGTATGGACTTGTATTTTTAATTTCGGAAGAAAACAAAGAAACAAAAAAAGATATTCCACCTTTGATGAACTCCTGTTTATTTCCAATTTAGAACTCTTACAAGTAGCAGAGAACTCCAAACCATGATCATGTGTATGAACAACTTTTTAGTTGAGAAAACTTCCTAGTAATCTCCCTTATCTTTACACAAGAACTTTTTTCTTTTCTGGTATTGTTGTATTTATTTTTAGCAAATATTTATCACAGAAAGGCATCTCTTCATTCATTGGATATATGTTTAAAGCCTTGCTGAAATAATTTTAGATATTCTGTATGAGAGGAGATTAGCTTTGCAGACATCTTCTTGGTCAGATCCATCAGCCAGAAAAAACATCTACTTTAACTCTGGTGTGGTCATGCTGTTACACATTCAGGATTTGTTTCTTTATGAATGACTCTAGAGTTACTGTGTAGGAAATTCTTCTGAAATAAATTATAAAGTTCCTATAACATACTGAATCAATTTTCAATTTAGAATAGATCTGGCTTCATTTAATCAAAGAATATGCCTTTCTTAAAGAAAAATATAAGTATAAATCTGAGCAGAATAGAACAATCACAGTGTACCAGCAAGTGATAATCCCTAGATCACAAGGTTTTTTTAATCTTTGGTGTTTTTTCCACTTTAAAAACATGTAATAGTTTGCCATAGAAAGAATTATGTTTTATTTTTGAAAACAGTCATGGCATAGGTGGAGGCATACAACTGTGAGGCAGTGAAATGTGTGTTAGATAATAATTGCTGCACTGTAACATCCATAGGAGAGGAAATAATAAAGCCTGGGGTTTTGTTTTGTTTTTAAAAATTTCTATATACTGTTACTCAGCAATAAGCCCAGCTTCTCCTTTTCCATTTGTAATCTCACCTTTATCCATGCTGCTTCTGCTCTCCCAAACTCTCTCATAATTCCTAGCTACTCTTTCTCCTCTGTATTAATCTGCTTCTTCTCTCCTTTGGCTCTCAGCTAGAAGCTGACAGACAAACAGACAACCTAACCTTTAAGAAAATGCTGCTAAAAACAGTGCCAAATAAATCACTGGTTTTTGTGACATAACATTTGGTAGGAAGGTAGACAAAGTTCTACACATTGAACTTTGAAAGATAGTTCTCCATTAGTGAAGGAAAAGCCTGTGCCACCTACTATGCCTTTGCTATCTTTAACCTTGCAGATTGCTTCATATTTTATAATCATTAAAAAGAGATAAGGGTAACTGAGTAATTCAAAAAGTCAGAGATACATATTATTCTGCATGCAAGGCAGAGTAGGAATTATTTATTTAAAATGAGGTGATGAACCTGGAAAAATGGCTTGTCACTTCTAGAAAAACAGTCTTCTCAAGTACTACAAGGAGAAATTTCACATTCTTACGGCAGTTAACTGTTATGCATTTTGAAGATGACCAGTTGTACTGGTTTTAGTTTCAGCTGTAATAGGGTTAATTTCCTCCCTAGTAGCTGGTCTACTGCTATGTTTTGAATTTAATATGAGAACAATGTTGATAACACACTGATATTTTAGTTATCGATAAGTAGTGCTTATAATAACTTAAGGACTTTTCAACTTCCCCTGCTCTGTCGGTGGGGAGGCACACAAGAAGCTGGGAGGGAGCATAGCCAGGACAGCTGATCCAAACTGGCCAAAAGGATATTATATATCATGTAATGCCATGCTCAGAATGGAAACTCAGGGGAGTTGGCTGGGAGGCTGCAATTTCTGCTCAAGACTGGAAGAGCATCGGTCAGCAGGTGGTGAGCAATTGCACTGTACATCACTCATTTTGAATATTATTATTACTACTATTATTATTATTTCTTCCTTTGCCATCTGATGAAACTGTCTTTATCTCAAGCCTCGAGTGTTCTCACTTTTCTCCTTCTAATTCTCCTCCATACCCCACCAGGGGGAAAGAGGGAATGAGCGAGCGGCTGTGTGGTACTTGGTTGCTGGCTGGGTTTAAACCACACCACCAGTACATGGGCAGGACAGGAAAACAAAGATATCCTATGTTATTTACTTGCCAGGTTTGGGTTATAGCCTGTGCCTTTTGCGCAAAAAACTGCAAAGAGGCAGCTTGTTTGCTCACAGAAAAAATAGAGGCTACAAGATATTAAGGCTTTATTTCTTCTTTAGCTTATACTACTTACCTTTCTTGCTGTATATACACTGCAGGTGGCTTGCTCCCAAGTCACATTCTTTAGATCTCTTCTCTGGGTTTTTCATGCCTCAATAATTGACCCATGGCAGGTGTTCTCCTGAATGAAGTTCAGCAGAACAATTTATTTCACACAATTCCAACACTTGGTGTTACAGAAGGGTGTATAGTGGGTAATCCTACCCATTGCAATGTTTTTCTAAATGAGGACTTACCTCATAAAGCTATCCCTAAGAGTACAGCTTTTTTTTCTAGAGGAAGATCTTGGAGGTGCAATACCTGCCCCTTTACCTTTTGGACAATCATTGTCTTGCCATATGCAGTGGCTTTTGGCCTCTGCATAGTTTTTCACCTTGAGGCAGGGTGGAAACTGGTCATCAAACTCTGTAATGGAGCATTCTGAGAATCCCCTGAAAGAGCATGTTTCATTTACTAACAGCTTTGTTTTAAAGCCCTTTTCAAGGAAACAACATAGATAGAACTTTCTAATTTGCATTTATCTGTTTTCCACTGGCAATACTGAGCCTCATACAGAAGCTGCCAAGCAGTCTGTGAAGGAGACAGGGCCCAAGGCCCATTTCACAGCACTATAATGTATGAATAATCCTTCATTTACATTGCAATATTTCCATATGCTAAGGGATATTTTGTAACTACCTGTTGTAGTAGCAACACTCCAGGGCAATGCTATAGACATTTTATTTTTGAAACATCTGTTGAACATTGATTTACAACATATTTGTGAGTCTTCTGACACATTTCAAGATCAGTTGTCTTAATAGACTGCAAATAGTATTCTCAGCATATGTAAATAGACAATCTCAAAAGCCCACACCAGGTAATTATTTGCCTCATACAGTGTTAGTTGCCAATATCTACCTTTGGAAAAAAATGTTGATTACATAAATATGTTTGCCTTATGAGTTAATATTTTTGTATTGTAAACACTTGACAATGAGCACTTCTTAATATGCAAGTTGCCTAAATTTAAGGAAACATAGCTGCACTGGTTTCTTAAAGACTGTCTTGCTCTTCATCCAATGTGAGGACTGATTTGAGCAATGTTCTTTCCTTTACCAGTTTGTTTCATTACTTGTGCTTTTTGCTTTAGTCCTGTGAACCCTTCGGGAAAGGTGCTGCGGTTGCTGAAGCATTTCATTCTTCTCTAAGTTTAATGTGACTGGAGGGTGTCGCAGTCCTTCAGATGAATACTACAGGAGTTTTGCTGGAAGGCTACTGCAACACATTGGCTATTCTGAATGCTTTTGTTCTGCCTCAGTATCCGTCATGTGAATCATTTCTCCGAAGTTTAGTGTCAGTAGTTCATTAATTCACTTATTTTCACTGAAAGGGATAGTTCCTCCTCTTTCTGCAGCACCTGAAATTTCAGACTGTGCATTTTCCTTGCTCTGCTACCTCTTACATACATCCTTTTATGGGTAATATGTTCTTAGTTAAATTATAATTTGGTTTTGTTTAGTTGTGGTGTGCTTCATGAATAAAATGAAGAAGGCTGTTTCAGGGTTGAGCAATCACCCATATACCATTCTCTATTTGGCCTTCAATTACCTGCTTGGTTTTATTCTGTTAACTTGTCCTTATACTTTGTGCTACTGCACACTCTATAAACCTTTTATTTTTCTGCACTAGTTACATTTATGCAAAATCTCATCCTTCAACTAATTGCTTGTGTCCCCAATGTGATGAATTGCTTTTCTTCTGTTTTCTTGTCTGCCAGCTCTGACATAATGGTTTTTAGGCTATAATTAACCTAGAGATAGGGCATTTTTCATTGCAGTTTTCTCTATACCTTCACAAGTTTGCCTTTGCATACTGACATCACTGCTTTGTACTTTTAAATTTCTTCTGCACAGATTTTGATGTCCTGCCCCCTTTATCTTCAAGTTTTCTTTTTGCCTCTCTCTGAGTTATCTTTGTGTATATACCACTTGTGCTTTACATACAGATATAATCTTTCCTCTACTTTGTCCTGTGTCAGTACTTTTTAAAGAATCTACTGTGAGACCTGGACATTCTTATTCAGGATCTGACTATTAATTTATGCTGAATTATTTGGTTATTTAACACTAGACAGTAATTTCTAAAGTTTGTCCATGTATAGGAATGTTTTTTCCCTGGGTTCTTGCTTATTCTTTCCTAAAAGCTGTCTGTTGCACTCACACCTTATTGTGGTCCAAAAATGCTCTCGCAGCTGTGTGCAGAGTCGTCTCTCCACATAGGCTGCTGACACAAGAGGCACCTTTACTGTCAGGGCTGATAGTAGAGTCCACTATGCTTTCCCCAGATTAAGCAGACAAGACATGCAAAGATATGATGGGTATGCTGCCAAAACTGTGGTTCATATTCCTGCACTCACCCTAGAAAAATGTCTGTTTCTACAGAGATCAAAGGATGAGGAAGGCAGGAGACAGCGCACACAAAGGTCTCCACAGGACAGAGAAACACACATGCAAAACTGGAGACCCAGAAAGCAATCATTCAAAAAATAACCCATGTGATTCCTTCAGTATATAGAAGTGAAGATCCTAAAGTGTAGGTAAATGGTATTCTGGCATAAAAAGTGTAAGGGACAGTTAAGAGAACTCACACCATCACCTGGCATCTGGATTTCTCACCTTCCTGTGAAGAAAGCATCTGTCAATGCCATGAATGTAATGTTTATGCTGCCTCAGGCCAACGCATTGGTCACCAATGACAGGTACCAAGACTGAAAAGGCGGCAGTGACGAACAAATCAAAAATAGCACAAGGCTAACATCTGCTTCAATTTATGATATGGAAGTGGGCATTTCTGCAGATTTGGATCTGACTTGGAAGCAGCAGGAACAAAAATGATCCTTATATTGTCTTCTAAATACGTGAAAAATGCACGAGTATTTGGAGATAATAATGTTTGCAGCTGGTACAATGCCATTGTTTTCTTTAGGAAGATTATATCACTTTACCCAGAGCTTAGCCAACTGTTAGCCTGTCAGACAATTCTGTGGTCTCTAAAAAACAACAAAAAGAGATGTATGAACTTCCTTCTTAAACTTTATTTTTTCCTATCTGGATAAAGTGAGAGAGGAAGCCAAGCAGATTGGGAACATTCCAGAAATGTTCCTGTGCTTTGTTTTGCCATTATTTTAGTTTGTAGCCAACATGCTATTTTTATAATATTAAAATCACTCTATCATCCTTAAAGTCAAGAAAATAACAGCTGAAGTTGGCCAATGGAGGTTTAGCTGTTAAAAGGAGAAGTACCTGTATGCTATGTATGGAAGCAGTGCCTGTTGTTTTAAAACAGGCAGAACCCTCTGGGTCATTGCCTTCAGAGGTGTCAGATGCAACTCTAGGTGGCAGTGAACTTGAAAGCTCATTTTCATTAATACCTTTGCAAATAGCACAGTGATCTTAAGCAGCATAGATCACATTAAAGGCTTTGCTAGATTGCAGTGTTTGTTTCAGCTTCCAGAGATATCATTCTATTGAGTGAAAAGAGAAGATCTGAGCCAATGGTAACTTCATTCAGGTTGCTTTGCCAGGTAATACGTTTGCCCTATGATGTAAGTTTGAGAACTAAGCAGTAACTTGATACAGATTGCTAACTTATTCAGGGCCCTCAGTGGTATTCAGACATAACTAGTTATTACTAAATTTACATAACAGAGATACATACAGATAGACAGAAGGTGCTAGTGAATACTCTGCAGGTTTATTTTTATGGAAAGCCACACCTGCATATAATATGTCTATATTCATTTTCAAGCAGGGGTCCATTCAAGAGAGAACAGAACTGCCCATAGACATCACAGTGAGCAATTCATCTCCTCTAAGAGTCACCACTTCTCAAACTTTCCTCCTCTGTGAGCCTAATGCAGCTTCTCCAATGAAGTCACAGTAGAATTCTAAATCTGTGATTTGACAATGTTTGGAGTGTTAGAAGAGAAGTGGTTTTGAAAGAAAAATGAAAGCCTGACTTCTTAGTCCTGTTTTTCAATGTGCTTTAGAGAAAATATTCACATTACAGTTCAACCATAGAAATCACTACAAATCTGTTTGTCCCGCATTTTGCTATGTCCTACTGTGTTTAGGCAGCTTGTACTTATCTTTGAACATTCAGACTGTAAAGGCAAGTGTAGATTCATGCACATTATTTATATAAAATGCTAGTTAATAATAAGAAAATACAATAATACCTTTTCAAATTAAGAGGACAAGCTGACCTTGATTTATTCTTTGTCTTGTGTGGAAACAATTTTGTACCAGCAATTTAGGTTACTTTAAGACGTGACAAGTCATAAGGCAAGATGACTAAGTCACTTAAACTACAGGTAGAAATAATTGTGGGCAGCAGTGGCAACAGTAGCCCTGAAAGAAAATAAAAACAAAACTATGTTTTATTTGCAAAGTTTTAGAACTCCTGGTGTTTTTCTTGCAGTCTTTAGAATATTTTGGCAACATGAAAGGTATTATTATTTGGAATAGGTTTTCTTTGAAGTGAAAAAAGATCTCTTAAGAAATGAGTTAAATCACACAGAAATGAGGCCTAATTCTTGAACATAAAGAGAACCCAATCTTTAAATGGTTTGGTGGCTACTGGGATTCTCTCACTGATGTCCTTTCAGAAGGTTTTTAAAGTATTCTTGGAAATTGAAAGGAAGTTTCCTTGTGAGACACCTGAAGATCAAAAGAATCTAATGGAGAATACTGAATGTTCATTACAGTGTTAGCCCCTGTAGAGTTCATGACAATCAGTTACTAGTGGCTGGCAATGAACAGGGTACCACAGAGACCAATACTGGTTCCTGTACTCTTTGGTGTCTTCATCAGTGATGTGGATAAAAAGATACAGGAAATTATATATTTAGAGAAGGTGTAATAAATGAAGTGGAAGTAGTTGTCAACACATGGCTGAACTTTCTCTTAGAAGGACATGAACAAACGTAGATATCAGATAACACCACACATCAGTGCAGGCTGAGGGGAGAACCCTGCTGATGCCACTGTGGACACAACATTGAACATAAGGCAACAAATTGTGTTCTCATTCAGTAAGGCAAATCTCC
>NW_010197020.1:15043-18226 GCF_000695765.1 Mesitornis unicolor
GCATTAGAAAAAGAGTAGCAAGCAGATTGAAAAAAGTTATCATCCTGTTCTACTTCTGTTCAGGAGGGGTGAGGAAAACCTGAAGGAGGTCCAGTGAAACACGTTATGTAAGGGATCTAGACCATGCATGAAGAGGTTGAAGGAGCTGGGCTACCATAATCTGATGACAAGAAGGACTAAAGGTCCTCCTAATAGCAACCTACAGCTACATGAAAGGAATAACAAAGGTGATGAAGTGGCAGATGCAACAACAAAGAGCACCAGCCATACACTGCAGTTTGTGAAAATCGGATTGGATTTTAGGAAAAACTTCTTCACAAGGAGTGTGGTGTAGTACTTTGACTTAGAAGAAGTAGGATCTCTGTCTTTGTAGGTTTCTGAGACTCACCTAAATAAACCCATGTCTGACCTGCTAGTTCTACTTAAAGAAGAAAGCCAGACTAGAGGACTTGCAGAGGTCCTTCTCAACAAACATGGTTATGAAGAAAAAAAAAAAAGAAGTGTAAGAAGAGATACTTTAAAAGAGCTCTGAAAAGCTCCTTTAATTCCTAATGTTGAACTACATATATTAAAAGTTCATAACCATTGGGAAATATAATCTAAACATGAAAGTCTGAATTAATCACAAATCATACATATACTAGAAACTGTGACTTCTGATATTTGTCCAAGAAAAACTCGCTAATAGATAGTAATTATGCAGCTTCAATAAGCACACTAATGAAATAAAGCATTTCTGACAATCTTCTTCTGAAAACTCTTCAGCAAGTCTTCAAGAATGTATTTTTGTAATGCTGTTTTGTGGCTTGGTTTCTGCTCAAGGCTTGATTGCATGATAAATGACAGCTTGACAGAGATGCATAGCTACCAGTGATTTTGAAAGCTCCATTTAGTTCTCATTATATACTGTGTGCATCACTTTGGTTTTATTGGACTTTTCAGGAAAGGGCTACACCATCATTCTTTAATTCTAAATAGAAATGGAAAGCTGTAAATCTCTATACAGAATGACAGCTTACAAAACGTGTTCACTTCTTCAATTCACTTGGCAAGAACACATTTCAAAGTTGAAAAAGTAAGAGAAGCAGCAGGTCAAATCCCTAGCACTTTTGATTATTTTTCATCCTGGAGAGGCAGGCAGAAAGAGGATTTAAATCCTAAGCAAGTACTTTAGCACACTTCTGCAGCTTCATTACCATATGTTTGTATTGGTAGCCTTAACAAGAAAGAGCTTATTTAGGCTCATATAATTTCATGCTAAAGAAAATAAAGCCTAGTCATTTCAGTCCTGGTACGTTGTATGAAATGCAAATGCAGCAATAAAAAATGCCATTGCTCTTCTGACCTATACCCATTGGTTTTAGTTTGAGGCATTGAAAGGTTATTTCAATTGCAACGGCAAAATTGCAGACATCGGTCAAACAGTTTCATGTAACATTTACTTAAAAAAATATACAAAGTACTATTTCCCCAAACATGGCATGAATAGAGGCAAGCAGCTGTATAGCTCTGAATTTTCCACATTTGCTCCTAAAACTACCCTGTACTCTTGAAGTCCTGTTTCTTTGCAACCACTGGTTCTATGTCCAGTACATGCATATCCACCATTTCCAGCTGACAAGGTAATCCCTTGCTGGCAATGTAAGACATAGTCATATTCCCCTGCATCTTAGCTCCTCAGGGAGAGCTCCTTCTTCCCCACTCCCAGCACCAGATGCTTTTATGGCATAAAAATGCTCATTATTTCTTTTTTTTTTTAAGCCTGCAAGGAACTGCATGGCATACTTAAGGTTTAATAAGAGCTGTAATTGTCTTTACAGTCACGGTATAGCAACTGGTAGCCATCAACCCCTTTTAGCAAAAAAAAAAGCTCTAAATGAAATTATTACTATTGCGAACAGTTACTATAGGCTGGTGAAGTCTTTTTATGATGTGATATAATGTTACAAGGCATGGCTCAGTGAGGCATGGCCATAAAAACAAAATGCATCTTTTAATGTCTTTAGAATTTTAAAAAGCCCAGTGGGCCTTCAATGGGACCGCCTTTGTTAACGATGGACCTGGAAGAACTGTTGTAAGAGCACCTTGTCAGGGCTTTATTATATTCCTTTCCACATTATCATTTCATTTTCTCTTCATGTGCTATGCCAGTGCTTAGACCTTTTCCTTTAGTCTCATGTAATTTCCTCTGATCAGTCAGAATACCTATTATCATTTACAGCTATTACTCTGATTGCCTTTTTATTATTACACCTAGATCATTGTTCTGATAAAACCTTATTTTGATTTTCTGAGGTAATGCTCTTTTTACTGTAAATAACCATTTACATTATTCTTTTCCTTGCAAGCTAATAATTCTGCTGAGAGAAAATATAAACTCGAGAGTTCAAAGTTAGAAACCTGGTTTTGCAAAACTGGCAAAAACAACCTCAGAAATACTTTTGTATATGTGTGTGTGTGAATTATTCTCAGTTAACTAAACAGAGTGCAGTAGCAGAGCTTTGCTAACACAATACATACACTTCCAAGGACATAATTGAAATTAATTTTAAAAAATTGATTTATTTTGTTCGGAAGCCTTAAGGTATTTCAGTATTAGTGGAGAGCAGGGGAAGCTGACATTTTAACAATTAACTAAGAGCCGGCTTCTAACTTCAGAACCTATTTAAAATCGTCATTGAGTTTGCTTGATAGGAGCACAGGAGGAAAGAAAAAAACCTCAGTCTTTAATCCCACACTGAGGAAATTATTAAAGAAGTGGTTCTTCCTCCACCTTCAGACCAGAACCCACAGGAGCCACAGGTGATTACTGAAGACCAAAAGGACTGCTGACCCCTACATTAGACTCATGTTACCTGTCTCTTCAAGAATGGCTAGAAGCTATCACTTCAGTCATTAACCTGATCATCTTCTTTGAATTCTTCAAAATCAATTTCAGTTCATGGCATGAAACAGTTTACATCAACTGGAAATCAGTAAATATTTTGAGGTATTTGGCAATCTCTGTAAATTTCACATTTCACAAAACCTGCAGAAACATTTCTAGAGAAATTCAAGAATGCCAATCCATAGGGAGTCATGTAAAATGACTGTAAAATTACATGTAACTGTAAAATATAATTCCTATATGATTGAATAAAAAAACTTCTCTAATTTCTTGGGGTTTTGCTTTAAAGAACTACT
>NW_010197020.1:18262-25274 GCF_000695765.1 Mesitornis unicolor
AGAAAATAAAACACTCATCGCTAAGGGAATTCAAGAGATATTTCAATCAAAAAGAAGGGTAAAATGTCTTCATAAATTGATCTTGACAGACCTAAATCAGGCCTTGGAGTGAGAGAAATAATAAAACATGATATAATTACTTCCTTTCCTTGCTCTCTTTTCTGAACATAGTTACATTGTTTTAAACTATCTATATGTCCTGGTTGATTTTTTCATTCTCAAGGAAACCAGACTTAGGGCATAGTTTAATTGGTTAATTTGTCTGCAACAATCAAATTGAACTGGTATTTGTCAATACATTGTCAAGTTATTAGGTGGAACTAACTTCTAAACCCCATTCCTAATTTCCTGTAATTCTTATAAAAAATAGAGAGCTGACTAATAGAAACTGGGTCTTGTCCCCCACATTAGCTTTGTGTATTGAAGGAGAAGACAACAATCAAGTTCATAGATGAAAGCAAGAGAAAATCAAGCAGCACAAGTTCTGCATACAAAACAACAGTTTCCAGTGTTACAAATGGAAGAACACAAATTATTAATTTTTCAACAAACCAGACAAATAGACGTGGAAACATCAAAGTGGAAACCAGGAGGATATCTTCTACTAAGTCGCTTTGGCATAATACTTTCAAGCACTTTGTTTCACAAGATCTTTTTGACAAATTCTTCCAACAGCGGCCTCCAAAATTCTCAAGATTGCTTTTCGAATGTAGAAAAAACAACCAGTTTAGGAATCTGGGCTTCTGACTTGCATTTCCAGTGAAGAAATGCAAATAGTTTGTTAGGAGTTTTTACAAATTTTTCCCCAGAACAACCACTGACAGCCATTAGTGATATTAGTGTGTTCCTGGAATAGCACCCAAGGGAGAAGAGAATATCTGCTCACCATTTGCTTTTATTGTTGACCTTGTGTCAACTGGTTTAGGCCCAGTGCCTAACTGAGCACCATGATGCCCCAAAAAGGGCTAGTCAAAATAAGGACTGGGAGGGCTTCTCACCACTTAAAAAGTTCACAGGCAAAAGACAGACTCATCATAAGGAATAAAAACAAAATAATTTTAATTTGTTACCAATGTCAGAGTAGAACAATGGGAGATACAACCAGATCTTTAAAAGTCAAAACACCTTCCCCCCACCCCTCCCTTCTTCCCTGCTCAGCTTTTGTTCCTGGTTTCTTCACCTTTCCCCTCCCCCTTTGCCTTGAGGCTCAGGAGAATGGGAGTGGGGGGTTGCAGTCAGTTTTCACACCATGTGCTTCTCAGGAGTAGGAAAACTCAGACCAGTCTCTCTCTCTGCTTCCACATTCCCCCCCCCCTCCTATAGGGGAGAAAAGTCCTCAAAAGTCCAACCTGGGTCTGCCTACAGCTGCAGTTTCCCTCACACATTAACTGCTCCAGCATGCACTGCCTGGAGTCAGGGCTTCTTCAGGAGCAGCTGCTGTTCACATGGTCCTGCCCCACCGGTGAACTCTACGAGCTGCAGGCCAGTTGACCCAGCTCTCACCAAAGGTTGCAAAAGGGGAACCTCGGCTCGATGTCCTCCTCCTCCTCCCTCTTCTTTCTTTCCTTCAACTGACCTTGGCATTCTTCAAAGTTGTTCTCCCCAGGCCCCACCCTTTTCTCCACTGCAGGTCTCGTCTGATGGTTCTGGAGATCCCGGCTCTCTCTCTCTCTTTTTTTGGGATTGAGCTGCAGCAGGGTTTAAGCTTAAGTTGCAGGCAAGGCCGGGGCCATGTCACTCGCACCTGGGGCCATGTCACTCGCACCTGGGGCCATGCTGGTCAGGGCCAGTGCCAGAGAAAGTGAGAGGCATGGCCTGTACCCCCCTTAAATACATGAATTCGCAGGGGCGCTAATTGGCTTGTCCCTGGTCAGAGGTGGGTCTGACAAAGGAAAAGGGGGAGCTTTTCAGGTAGCTTCTTAAAGGGCCATATCCCTTTTCTTATTTTTTTTACCAAAGACACAACCAAAAAAACCCTTCACAGAAACCCAATACACCTTGTACAGAGGCAATAGTAAGGCTTTCTTTCAAAACACTTATTTCTGCTTTCCCAAGGTTATTAGGCTTTTTCAGTCCATGATTTTTAGTCCTTAAAAATAGCTGCCAATAAACCAAATCCCTCAACACACTCCTCTAGGATCAAATCCTTCACCAAAATAGAGGAAAAACCCAAAAAACCACTCACCAAAAATCATTCTCAATCCCTTAGTTTCACCAAGCATTTGACTGTTTTTCCTTCTAAAAGACATATAGTAAGGCAAATCTGAAATTAAAAAATCCTGCAGAATTCATAGAGGAACTGTTGTTCCTCAGTGAGACAGCTTGGAAGCCTAAACTGAAATGACTATTAGCTATTGAATCCTGTACACCTAAGAAAGACTGGTAAGGGCTGATGTTTTCTCAGTCTTGCTGGATTAATCTCTTTTTTAAGCCTGGAGCTAGAGAGTTTCTCCAGATTGGAGTTTCAGGCATTTCTAAGGTCCATTCAACTGCATCTTCCTCAAACTTAGATGCAAACTTAGATCTTGACCTGATCCTATAAAATTGGAATGGTTTACATCCTTGGTTTTTATTCTACATATACCTGTCTAGTGTCAATACTGTGTTTTGGCTTTACTTGTCTATGCTGCAGTTCAGGGGTAAAATGCATAATCAAATATTATTGTCTTCCTCTGGCATGAAAAGAGACTCTAATTCAGCTATAGGCCAAGCTAAATATAGACCTCATCTTTCAAAATCAAACAGTGCTTCTCCATTGCACCTGAAACTGATTCCACTGTGATAAAATTGGTTGTGACAGCCTAGTTTAGTAACTCTGGGATGCTTGTTTATATCTTATTTATGTGCAATATTTCACAAAGCTTACTGATTTACTGATTTACTTACTATTACATTACAATTGTATTGCTTCTCATACATTTTTCCCCAAATATTTAAGAGTCTGATGGCAAAAGACAACTTAATATTACATAGATATCAAAAGTCTTCTTTCTCAGAGAATAACATGATTCAGGATTATTTTTTTTTTGGTAACACCTTCCATTCATAAATTCAAAAATACTGTACATTAATATAAATTGGTGTCTGGACATCAATTTAAAAGCAAGTTTAGTCCTTTTCAGAATATATTCCAAGAGGAAAAGTAGCTTTGATTTCCAGCATACATGCTACTTAAATATAACATTTTACAATTACTGGTTTTGGTTTTCACTTTGTTAAAAGATAAATTATTTTCTAGTCTGAGAATGAACTAAAATCATAAATAAGACTATAAAACAAGTTTAAGGATAAATAGAAATATTTAAACCCTCATCCAACTCCTACACATATGCAAACATCAGAATGTCTATTTGACAGTGATAGAGATGAGGATAGTTGCACAAACTGACTGACCAAAAAAAGTTTGGTAATAATCACCTTTATATTTCCTTCTCTCATAATACATTTAGCATTATATGTATTTTATGGGAGCAAGGGATCACAATAGAAGTCATGATAGCTGACATGCTAAATATAAATAGGATTGGGATAGAAGCTAAATTCAGTCCCAGAGACTTTTTCTAGTGCCAGAAGCTTTTGCCCACTCTGTATGATGGACAATTTTTCATGTTGTGAATCTGAGAGATACTTCCTGTAATTTAGTTAACAAAGGAAACTCTGCCTTAGGAAACTATCAAAAACCAAGCCAAACCAAACAAAAATATCACCTCTTATAAGGCCCAGACCCACTTCACTTCAAAGCAGTCAATATACTAAACCTTTTAGATGAGAAGCAGACTGCTCATGTTCCTCTACCACAGAACAGAGAGTCACATCCAAACTGCAGTTCTGCTCACTTAACCTCTGAATCACCCTTGGCAGAAACCTCTTTCTTTCCCTCTCCATACCTACTGTGTGAGAAAATTATAGGGGCTATGCTCCCACCTTTGACATCTCACGCTGCCATCGCAAGACAAAGGCTTGATTGCTTTTACTCAACCTATTTCCATTCTTCTTTAATATATATACCTGAATCATGTATACAATTTGGGGGAACTGAAACACAGAAATGTAGCACAAAGCCACAGCTCTCCTGCACTACAATCCACAA
Organism: Mesitornis unicolor; assembly: GCF_000695765.1. Taxonomy (NCBI): domain Eukaryota; kingdom Metazoa; phylum Chordata; class Aves; order Mesitornithiformes; family Mesitornithidae; genus Mesitornis; species Mesitornis unicolor. Next base: position 22,353 of record NW_010197020.1, read on the forward strand.
CATTATAATTATCGTATTACTCTGAGTACACAGCTTTATTGCAGTAAATCCTCTGGCACAGGAATAGTAAAGCTATTTAGAACTCCTGTATTATTATGCAATTCTGCAATGTGTTACTTCTGTCAAAAACCAGCAAGAATCTTTAGAGCATGTTTGTGTTAATTCAGGTTCTGTAACAATTCTTTTGTTTGTTTCTTAGATTGTTTGCACTGGCATAAATATTTTCAAATCCCTTTTGGACCCAGAGACTTATGCGTTAACTAAGGCCTTGAATATTACTGAGTGGAACAAAACACTGAAATTGAAGCTCAAAGTCCAAAACACTGAGTCAAAGCTTGTGCTGATTTTATTTGTTGTTTTCTACAGAAATGTTCCTGTTAACAGCAAGACGAAATGTTCCTATGTGTTTTGCATAATTTTCCACTGAAACCCTTCGAAATTTGTTTTTCCAAGCATACCAATTAACAGCAAATGTCTCCTACTGATGCTGTCATATAAAATCTTTCAAGACCTCTCCTGCATCCCAAGCAAAAGTTCATTCTTGGCAGCACATATTGGAAGTTGTTATTTGCTGTGGTTGTGGTAGTGAAGGAGAGAAGCTGTGACACATTAAAGGAATGTGTCTTTACTCTCTATTTTAATTTATCTACTCACAATTCGAGGTCACTTTACTTTCCGGGAATATGTCATGGAAGAGAAGGTAGGAGTCCTGAAACATGTTTGTGACTTTGTCTGTCCCAGAACCACTCCATGTGAGTGGAAATAAAGCAAGCACACAGCACCCCACTGCGCTCAAACCTCCTGCCATTGATTCCGCTGGGAAACCAAGCTGTACAGCAAAAAACATCTGTGAACCCTGAGCAGCAGGCCAGCTATAGAGAGTCCTGTCATTATTTATTTAAAACAAAACAAGAAAATGTCATTGATGCAAACTTCTTTTCAGTAAAATGCATAAGAAAGTGACAGCTTTGTATGACCTTGGTCTAATCAAACCATGCATAGAAAATTCAGCATTGCATAAGCTTTCATAAGTGTTTAACAAAAAAGATGATGTGAATATCAAGAAGGATGAACAATTGTCATGCAAGTACAAGGCACTATTTGTAAGAATAATGTTTTTAAACCATCAGTGCAGTCTTAGCCTGAACATTAGTAAAGTTTTCTTACTGACAAAACCTTGAGCTTGTTTAGTCCAACCTAAAAATATAAAAGGATCTTAAAATCTTCTGTTATTAATTAGTGGGCATTAAAATATCACTTTCCCTTCCAATACTGATGGACAAAGCATACTTTAAGGAGTCATTAGCTAAAATATCTCATGTATTCCTTTCTAACCATTCGTTCATGCCCATGACTCTGACATAGAAAATGCACTGGCACACAATCACACTTTGCCCTTTTTTCTCATTGCTTCGGAAGAATCCTGCCCCTTTCCCAGTTTGAAAGCGTGCTGTGATGTCTCAGTGAGATGTGCATTGTTTCTGAAGAGAGCTGTATTAATATGCTCATCTTCAGGAGTACTAACCAGCTAAAGTGTGCTCTATAGATTAGAGCACAGCATGCAGATTATTTCCACCCTGGCAGAGGCTACATGACACATCTTGGGAGACTATTATACTGATTAAATGCTTGTCTAGACTAGGATAAAAGGTGCATTTTAAAAACATGTGCCTGACAAATTGAAGCTATGTCAACAACAACTAGTAAAAGTGCTAATAGCTAAGGCAACATCTAAGGACCCTGAGATTTATATTACTTTTTTTTATGTGAATGCTCCCCTTTTGTGGGAAATTTAATTAAAACACCATTTGGGGAATTAGAGGACAGCTTTACTTTGTTTCTGTTCTTTGCTTACGATTATAATCGCTCAACATTTTAAGTGATGCAGAACAAAAGTTAATGGTAAATTGCTGGAGTGTGATAATTGATTTCTTTATTAATAAAGGAGATTGAATGCTCCATGGAAAGCTTGATCTAACTCACCATTAGAGGTTTTGCTTTAAGAGTCATCTATAAAGTGCAGTTCTTCACCTTGAAGGGTGCTTATTCCTCTTACTAAGCATAACTGCCTTTGCACAACTACTTATCATACATGGGATATGATATTTTGGAATCGGTAAGTGCTTAACACTGTCATTAACTTCTTATGGGATTGTGCTCAGCATTTCCAAGAGCCAGTTCTGTGGAAAATGAATCTGTTCTGCCATTAAACACGTGGATGATTAAAGCACAAGGAGACCCAGAGCTGGCTTAAGATGAAGAAAAGCAGGAGGGAGGTCTGTCTGAACGTGCATGCAATGAGCCCTTGTGGCAGGTATCCCGCAGAGGACAAGCGGAGAGCACAGCAGAGGCCTACAGAGGACAGGCACAGGACAACGCCAGGTACCTAATGGTACAGACACAGATCACCAGCCATCAGTTACTGATCACTGAAGGAGGTCAACCCAGAGAGATCCATAACCTCCATCCTATCCTGTTATAGGATGTTTTGAAGGATGTATATGCCACACATAGAAAACAACACATGTTTGGTGAAGACACAGAAGGGCTAGCAAGCACCTGCTAAAAGACCCCACAGTCACAACCTCCAGAGGAATGAAGAGATGGTTTGCTCCACCACTGTTTCCTCAGCGCAGGACACCAGGCCTGACTGTCCAGCCACACACCTTCACCTTCACTGGACAAACCCCACTGTTTTTTGATTTACCCCTCATCACATTTTGCCTTTGCAGACTCAGTAATAGTACATGCAGCATTATCTTCAACTACATTTTGTAGTAAGTGTATTAGAATTTTAAAGAGCTCTATGTGTGTGTCCAAAGGACAAGTCGATCAGTACCAAAGAGCAAACCTGCAGAAACCACCCTGTCCTTTCACAGATCATTAGGAGCTAGAAGGGACCTCGAAAGATCATCTAGTCCA
>NW_010197021.1:0-1110 GCF_000695765.1 Mesitornis unicolor
TAATTAAGACATAGTTTCCCAGAAGTGAGATCTTTTCCCCATTTCTCAAACACTGCAACACTGCTCTACTTGTCCAACTGGCAAAAGTTCTTACAGTTCTTTGATTAGCTTAGTCATAAACAGGAGGATTCACGTGTCAATTGAAATACCTAGCACAGCATTTTATACGTTTGCACAGGGCAGGCATTTGTGAGGAACATTAAGTTTGTTACAAGAATTCTCAAAGTTGTCTTAAAAAATAAACTTCAGCTCAAGCTCAACAGGATTTGAATTTTGTTTTCCAGACGCTCATTTTTTGGGGCGATATTAATGAAATCTCCACAAAACAGTCTATAGTCCTCTGATCCCTCCTCCTTGTCCTCCCTCGAAGTGACTAAGAATGCTGTTCCTTACAGAATGATTTTCATTCCGAGTTTTCTTGTGCATAGAACACAAAGGAACAGTCTTCTGCATTACTGAAAACCAGGTAATACTTGCTATGCATTTACCATAAGTTTTCAAAAGGAGAGAAAGCCACATTTGCAATTCTTACTGCTCAGTCTGTATTTAGACACAGTTCATAGCTTCTTCAAAATAATAGGCACTAAGTTATAAATAATCACACTAAGTTCTTAATACTGGATTTAGGTAGAATAAGGAGGATCAGGAGGAAAAGAAAAAAAAAAAGGGGAGAGATAGGGGAAACCAGAAGAATACCTTGCTTCAAGACTCCATGCTATGCTAATTCTTAAAGCAGCCCTGGCACATACCATATAGTATTCTTTTCCAATAAGAATTTGATCTTCTTCGTGCTCCTGTGATGATGCTTCTGTTGACGAAAGCTGTTCTTCCATCTCATCAGTTTCAACCACATCTTCTAAGCTCATATCACATAGGACAGTAGATCTTCTTGGGATTAGCACTTCAGTGTCACAAAGTAGTGATGATTCTCTTGCTGATTTCTGGTCAAATGATTGATCTTGAGGAAGAAGAGATGTGTCCATAACTACAACCTACGCAGAAAATAAAGAACAAAGTAATCAGTATTTTTTAAGCCTCTGCAGGCACTTCCAAGAGATACCCGTTGCACTTTCCTATATGTCTTCTGAACATAGTATTTCCCCAACCTAT
>NW_010197022.1:0-6538 GCF_000695765.1 Mesitornis unicolor
TTTAATACAGGCCAAGATGCCATTGGCTTGTTAGCTTCTCTCATGGCTTGTGTCCACATTGCATACAAAGAAGTTAAAAATAGCTGAAGTTACAATAAAAGATTAAGTGCTTAAATGTTAGAAAGTATTGTGATAAATGATTTAGCCTCAAACAGGATTCTAATTAAAGTTTACAGTTTATTGAGTAAAGGCAAGCAAACAGCGCTGGGTGCGTGGGGACAGAATGTCCTAATCCTGTTCTGATCCCTCAAGCCGCACGCCGTACAGGTCTCTTTTGGGGTTTATATTTCTTTAACTAATACATATTCATGGCATTTCGCAATACGCTTATACATATGCATGACCTGTCCCCGCTTCATATTATAATTAGCTCTCCTCCCATCTGTGCTTGCACAGTGTTCCTTGCTGGTGATCGTGGGGGGGGTCGCAGAAGATGTTCTCTTGGTAACCTTTGTTAATTTTTTCTTCTTGCGTAGACTTAGTTATTTCTTGGCTCTTGCTCAAACCACAGGACCAGTATTATCTCGCTTCTGAGGGAGTGTTTTTTCTTTCTGGCGTCTTATGGGTTTTACACAACTATATACTCCGTTCTACTTGTTCTCAATCTGTTCTCTGTACAAGGACAGCCAAAATAGTCACAGAGGTCACATCTTCCCTATGACCTCCACATTATTTTAACACGAATCAGACTGACACATCTCACAGTACTGTAGAGGTTTCTTTTGAAACCTTAATCTATTTTGCAAGTGTGTAAACATAATGATATTATAATTATTACTGAATATATTTTTTTTCCCACAGAACGTGCTTCCTTGCTTACTGCAGGGTGAAGAAACTCAATTAATAAATAAATGTTCATTGTTCAAATGTTCAGTCTTCGTGTTTCCTCATACATTTGCATGATTAGGTTTTATACCTGAATTCAAATGTTTTTCCACATAAACAATTACTCCTTTTCTTTTAGCCTTCTTCCAAGATGCTCACCTTCAAATTAATAAAACCAAATAAATTTCCACAGAAACACCAGTTATTCAAATTTGCATTTTACAGATAGTGTATTCCAACTGTGAGAGACAAAAATATTACTAATTTCACTGTTTGCTTCAGTTAAAACAGCTAGAATTTATTTTTCAGTGTGTTGAAGCATTTTACATGTTCTAAGTATGTGTCATTTTATGCGTCTTTGTGTTGTAAGAACTTTTACAGATTAGAGCCATAATCTTAATTTGATCAATAAGAAAATGAGAAATGCATAGCAAATGACAAACTGGACAAATTAATTATTGTTCAACTTTGTTTACCCTTCTTTTTCCTTTTGACCTTGTAATAAAGTGCATAGACGTTTAATCACCATGTATCCCTAGTTCATTCCTTAAGTGTACACCATCTGATATTGCTAAATGAAGCGGTGTCCTTTGGGAAAAATACTTTCTGATTATGTAATTAAGGAGTGTATTGCAGTCTGCTATGACTGAAGAAAAGTTATTTGGAGAACTGGTCTAGAAATTGGGAGGAAAAAAAGGAGGATGAATTTGGGAACTGTTATATTTGTAATTGTTTTGGAAGGGAAAATTCTGTCTGAGGACATGCTTTACTCCAGTTCGTAATAGATGCATGTCAGCAATCTGTCTTACTGTGATACAGCTATGTACTGTTTTGTAGATACACGGTTTGTTTCCTTCCCAACCCACTTGTGTTTTGTTTTGTTCATTTCCTACAAAATGTGACTAACAGGAAAGATAAAGGTGCTCCAAGCAGAATCAAGGATTTACTGTGTATGGTTCAAAATAAATGGTTCAACATAAATATAATAACAGATCAAGAACTTAGAAACTAAGTAGGTGAAGCAGTCAAGGGATAATAGACAAGAAGAAACAATGTCTTCATTTTACGGCTACAAGATGTAGTATCTGCTACCAACTGCCACAAACTTTGCATCAGGTAGGGCAAATCACAAACTCCTTGCTAGTCTGACTACTTCTGATCTTTCATTCAAGCAAACTGAGAGCAGAAGCTTGCCTTTCATTTGTCCTATGAAGGAATAGTAAGAGGATGTAACAACTTTATTAAAGGGTCAGTTTTTAAATAAAGTATCTGTTCAGAACTAGGGAAAGGTACATTCCATCTTACAGTGTAACAAAAATGATGGTTGGGCTTGGTCTTCTTGTACTAAAGTAGATTCTGTTCAATGTCTAACTAGTGTAGTTATACAGAGATAAATAATAAAATACAAGAATAAGAAAGAGTAATTTTTATTCTGAATTAAGAAATACTTTACCATTAATGCCCAAACACCTAACTAACATGAAGTCTGAGGATGTGGATTCCAGAGGGTACTGCAGAGCCTACGCAGAGTCCATGCAATCCTTGGGCTGAACTAAAAGACAGGTTAGGGAACCAGCTTCTGGCCAGGGAGAGGTTGCTTCACCATGTCAGTCCTAGACATAACTACTGATGTTTGAGGCAAAGAGCAATAGAAATTAATGTACCAGATTTCCATTTGCATGTTTGAGTGTAATACTGTTTTGTTATACTGGGGTGAACATGGACAGATATGACACTTCAGGAAGGCTGAATCAGAGCAGCTACAAGTGAAAAGTGCTTGCAGAAAACCGAGAGGCAACATTTGACTTCTTGTAGCCAGAGGTCCTGAAGAGTTTGAATTCCTCAGCCACACAAGGGACAGCCAGACTCCATGAATTTCAGAGCTGCTTGTCTCTTTTAGACCATAGCAGCATCAGGAAGTAGCGTATAGCCAGGAGTAAATGTAATTAGTGACTTAATCCTTCTGAAAGAAAGTTGAATCCCTAAAAAAAGATGTGTATACAAATTCCACTTTGCAGATCAACCAGAGTTTGTGGGAAAATTACAATGCATGCTTGTCAGTACTTAGTTTGAGTCACTTCAATGTTTATATTTTATGTTTGTTATTTGGTATCCAAGGTTTCTTTGCCTAAGTCCTTTCCTTCCTTTCCTTTAGTTAAGCACATTTTAATTCTCTATGGGAATAATCACCTTTATTTTATTTTATTTTTTTTTTAAATAAAGAAAAGATCCTTGTTCTTCTGTTACTCTAATGTGTAATAGCTTAGGAATTTTAGGGATCATTCTTACTTGTTTTCTTGGCCACGGGGTGGCAGCACTAAACATCAAGCCCTCATCTCCCTGATTCGACCGGTTCACCGAGAGCTGGAGGGAGGAATAAGGAGCACCAAACCCTCTCATAAGACCCCACTGCAACTGTAAGGCTTTCAATATCTCTTATTTCTTTTTGATTCAAATCTCAGTTCTTAGGCTGAACATAAATTCTGATTTCAGGTTTTTAACAAGTGGAGTCTCTGACAGGTTGCTACAACTTTATTTCAGTGCCCAAAATCAATGATGGTAAATGTTCAAGTGAAATAAAGTACTCTTTTCAAGCTGTCAAGGAGGAAATCAAATAGGATAGAGCAACTAAGAGAACAGGAGAATGAGTGAGTTCCCCAGATTAACTCCAGAATTTGCTACAGAACAGTGAACATAGGGAACAAGGCTTTCAAATGTATTTCAGGTAGAAAGAATGAGGAGAAAAAATTATTTTCATTAAATTTAGATAAAGTACATTTTACTTACAAAATTATTTTATTCTTAGTTGAGAACAGCTGAAATTACCTTTCTCTAAGAGATAATGTTATTTTTACTGAGAGATGTATTAATGTATTTTAAGTATGATGATTTTAGAATTATTATTAAAAATGTAAGAAAACTAATCTGTGCCTTACAAAATATACTATAAAACTTCCAATGCACAATATATCTGAATTTTGGAGAACTTTGACATTCATGAAATACTCCTTAGACCAATAATGTATGAATTTACATTTCTTCCTTTGAAGAAATACTTTCATATTGTAAAGAAAGTATTTATTACAAGGTATGGCCAATATTGTTCTATCAAATGACTCATGTATTATCAGTAATAATTTTTAAATAGTTCTTTGTTTCCTCTTTCCTCAAACAAGACAGGGTCTTCCTTTTTTTTGTTTTTGGTTTTGTTTGTTTTGTTTGTTTTTGTTTTGTCTTTTTTTAGGCTTTCATTTGGACAACTAAAGGATGACAAGCTCAAGTTATTGAAAATTTAAATACTGCTGAAAATGGTGTTTTGCTTGCATTTATTATGATTCTTCTGTGTTTTTTTTTTAAAATGCTAGGAAGAATTACATCCTTTGTTTTATTAGTGTCAAACAAATAGGAACCCTGGTGAGAACAAGTTAAAAATTTCCTTAAATGCCCTGTAAATACTCAGTTGAATTCTATTCTACATAGTGTGCCTGATAGCAGGAGTGATTTATAACTGACTTATAAAGGAAAAGCCTAATGCATCTGAATAGAAGCATCAAAAGCCACAACTGCCACAATCTGCAGAATGCACCGAACCATGTCATGTTAATTACATTATCTCAGATACCTTCATTTAAGCAGCCTTAAGTCTTAAGCAGTCTCAGCTATGAATTATGAAAGACATAATTGAGAAATCAAGCTGTGCTCAAGAAATATCAATGGCTTTTCTTCATCTAGTTAGTAAATTAAATTTTCACAACTTATAGAGTGACCATGCTTTCACATAAACTATTTAAACACTATCATCCTAACTTTTACAGAAATAAACTGTGTTGGTACACACGTTCACTTGAATTCATGTTCTGAACATGAAAGACACAGTTTTATCCTTTGTCTGTCTATGAATGTAATCTTTTTAATTCAACACATGAATTATATGTCTGTGTTAATATTTCTTTAAAGCAAGCACCCTATTCCACAGTAAGTGTTACACCAAGAAAAAATAGTTTACTGTTGAAGAAAGTGCAGTATGCAAAGATGTTTCCCTCCAAACAACCAAGATATATCTCTATATAATCACATTAATAAATTGTCCACTGAAGAACATAAATAAAGGTAAAGAAGGTGGCAAGGAAGTGTATGAACTCCACTGGGACAGGTACAACAGACTGATGTGCAGTTTGAGATTGGTTGAGTAGAAAAATTATCTCTGAAGAATCCTAATTTGACATTTTTTCATGGACGGACAATTTAATTCTATTTTTGTGGCAAATGATAAATGACAACAGGCAATATACTACATTTATCTCATGAGTACAGCATACACAAAACAGCTTCATGGAGTGGGTGTGTTCAAATATTTATTTTTGTAGGCAAAAAATTCTATACACAATTCTCCCCTGAAGTGATTTTTTATTCACATATGTTGTAATTCTTTATTGTGTGATAATGTTTTTTATTTATAATTATCATTGGTATTTTTTAAGATTGGAATATGTTGTACTGATTGCTTTTGTTTCCACTGTGACAGTAAATTGAAGTAATGGAAATAATGTTGCAGGTACTTCGTCATTCATTCATGTTGAAATGGAGAAAAAACACATTTATATTCAAAATGGATGCAAAGAACTAAAATGGAATTAATCTTACTGACTTCCTAGATCGAGTTAGGAAAATCAGAATCAAGTTTAAATTGGAGTCATGATAAGATCAGGCCTTATGTAGCCTTATTGTTGTAAGTATGTAAGGAAATAAATTTACATGCAGTATTTTAGCATCAGATGTCCAGTGTCTCTTTTAAAAAAAGGTTTTACAGTCACAGTTTTGGAATATGTATTTTCAAAGTTCTTTTCTTCTCAGCAGTGACCAAATCTGAATGACCATGTCATTATATTTAGGTTATAACAGTGCACTTCTACTTAAAAATAGACACCCTTATTTTTTAAGTAAGTAATGTGCTATTGTTTTTAGTTTCCTGTTTCCTTTTGGTCTAGTTATTTGTTCAGAACTTGCTTCATTTTATATTTACTCTAATAAAGTAAGTCTTTGAGAACTATATTTCTTCAACCAAAGTCTTTCTTTTACAACTGGGAGACTCCAAATGACCTTTCCTCAGTCAGGATGAATACCTTCCATTTCTTCTACAGTTGCAAGTGGTTTAAGTATTATAAGATTATTAATTATTAAGAATACAAACGTATACTTAATCCCCTATTATTCCTCTTCTTGTGTGTACTGCTTTTATGAAAGCAGTACCATTGCTTTTGTAAAAGTGTACTGAGTGAGGTGTACTGGTGGCTGTACAACCCAAGGCAATAGTAGTGTCGTGGTTTAGGGCTGGGCCGGCCACTAAATCCTGGACAGACACTCTCTATTAACCCCTCTCCCCTCCCCAGAAGGGAAGAGAAAAGAGAATAAGGGAGAGAGACTTTACGGGTTGGAAAATAAACTAACAGATTTAATGAAACAATAATACTAATACTACAGATAATATTGTAAGATATATGAAATATATACAAATATGTACAAATATATACAAAACCAATATAAAATCCTCCCCCCACCCTTCCCCCCCAGTGACAAATACGTCACCAGAGGCTCTGCAGAGCCAGGCACTGGAAAAGTCCCAGACCAAACTCAGCAGCAGGTGGGAGCAGGATGCAGGACACACAAATCAGGATCAGTGGCAGGCGAACGAGCAGGATTCTTCTCCGGGCCT
>NW_010197022.1:6786-30194 GCF_000695765.1 Mesitornis unicolor
AAAAACATGCTGCCAGTTTTCAGCAAGTTCAGTCACTTAGAAGAGACTGAGCTGAAAAGTAAAATCACTAAATAGAAAATTAGTTCTATTTAGCTCAAACCAGGACAAGTATGAATTCACTGAGCGCAATAAAAATTTATAAATGAAATAATAACATGAATACAGATAAGGCTGTATGCAAATAGCATACACAAGCATTCTTGCATAGTGTGTAAGTTAGTACATGCTATTGCTGTAATGCAGGAAGTTAGCAATTATTTTAATATCTTTGTTGAATTTCATAGCAGGACACAATTACTAAACATACCATTATGATATGCAGGTAATAACTACTTCTGTGTACTCTGCAGTCTTCAAATGACTAAACATTGGTTTGTTTGAATCTTAAAAAGTTGGAAAGAGAAAAACTATTAGAAAAAGGTAAGAATTAGAATCTGATGAATCATAGAGTATCTGAAGTTGGAAGCAACCCATAAGGAGCATCAAGTCCAACTCCCTGCTCCTTGCAAGACTACCTAAAATTAACCATATGACTAAGAGCATCATCCAAATGCTCCTTGAACTCTGACAGACGTGGTGTCATGACCACTTCTCTGGGGAGCCTGTTCCAGTGACTGACCAGACTCTCAGTGAAGAACCTTTTTCTAATATATAATCTGAAATTCCCCTAATGCAGCTTCATTCCATTTCCTCATGTCCTGTTGCTGGTCACCAGAGAGATCAGCACCTTCCCCTTTCCTGCCCCTCTTAAGAAAGATGTAGACTGCAGTCACCCTTCAACCTTCTCCAATCTGAGAAGGGCTAAGGCAACAAAAATGAAGGAACAAGACAACAAAAATGAGATGTACATAGCAACATCACTGATTGCACATTCCATTTTTGGTCCATCATTTTGTGTTTCATTACTATTTTGAACTTACTGAGACCTAAATGTGTTCTATTGGCACTGATGTTTGTTGTTAATGCATTTCTAAACTGGAATTTCTGATTCTTGCTTATCCAGTCCTCAGCATTTAGCTGGTCTTCAGTTTCTGTTACTTCTTCATCACTGTTATCTTTTGGCCTATGGATTGTTGACTCCCTTCCATGATCCTAAGCTAACACCTAAATGGTATATATATGAGAAAATGCTGGAAAACTTAGGTATTTTTCAGGCTGTAAAGCTATCAAGTAATACTCAGTGTTGCACATGAGAAACCATATGAAAGCAAGATGTTAAATCTCTGTTAATTCCTTTGTGTTGACAGGTACTACAGTGTAATGAAAATGTGAACTGACGTGCTTATTATTTGTAAAGAGAACCTTCTTTTGTCCTGTACCCCAAATGGACAACACTAATAATTGTAATCACATGATCCATGCCTCCTTTTGAACCTCCTTAGTTTAGGCCTCTTTTTCCATAGGAAACATGGTTAGACTGTTTCTTGAGTAACTAGGAGATAGTTCTCCCTGAATCTAGGTAGAAGCTTTTAAAATTATTTCTGTAAGATTATTTACCCTTTTTTTTGGACTGGTATATGAAGCATAAATGCAGCTCGCTGTTTTATTTCCTCCTTTTTGGCTACAGAATAAAACCAGGATAAAATTATGACAGTAGGAGACAGTAAGTGTCAGCTTGAGTAAAGAAAAGCAAAGTTCTCAGATCCTTCACCACACCTGAAGGTAGAATCCAGAGAGGAAGGAGGCTCGAGAAGAGCAAGGATGAAAGATTTAGTGGAAGAATGGAACCCTATGTCAGAAAAAGTGGGAACAGAAAAACAGAAATATCAAAGAAAAGACTAAAGATCAGCACCACTGGTTAAATTTTTTTAAATGAAATGCAATGTCCTCAGTATCCAAAAGGAAAACAGAGCAGGTAAGAATTCTTGTAGTCATTATACAATGTGAATTCTGAGAACAGGCATAGAGCAGTCATCGCTCATCTTATTAGTTCCCATTCAATCACATACTTAATATAAGCAGATTTTTCCAGGTGCATCATTGCTGACACCAAGCTTTCCTAATAGATTTCAGACAGGACCCAGGTGCTGAAAACAGGAGGATGGTTGTTTTATTCTTTGAGAGAAAGGAAAAAGACAAGGAGTCTGCTAGAAAGAATGCAAGGATTTTGTTTCCTTAAAATACATTTTGAAGATTTCATGAAAAGGAAACTAAAAGAGTCAAGAGGATTTTGTATTTATTTAAATGATATTTAGTATTTCCTACTCTCTTTCTCTATAATGCAGCATAAATTTTCTCTTTTCCAAATCACACAATGTTCTTTGAAGGTCATTTCTTACCTTACATATTTGTAGCTTTTCAGAGCTAGATTCTTAAAATGACTTATAATAGGTCTTAAATGCAACTGCTATTCTCTTCATCTTAGTAAAACATCTGGTTCCATAAAATTGTTTTGCAGTTGCTGCCCATTCCTGCAGACACAAAATTGGACATCCCAGTCTCCAATCTTGAAGTCATTAAACTGACTAAAAGCTTAATTTTGCCATGTAGTACATGTCAGCATAGGCTCAGGTTCTGCACAAAACAGTATGAGGAGATGATATACCACCTCTCCTAGCCGGTAGCCCCCATGGAGGGTCAGGTAAATGACTCCTGATCATGACAACACGATAGGCAGAAGAGTCTGAGATCTGTGGTAGATTTTTATTGAGTTCAGGACATGTTCTTTGTAAAGAATGTTCTTCCTGTCTTATCTCCTTCTTACTTCATCTGCTTGGTTTTCCCAACTTTTCTTTTGTCATTGCAGTATTGTCTATAAATTTACTGTGATCTGCAATATGTGTTCTCTCTCAGCTATTCAGCAGTTTGTCTAGCTCTAGTGCAAACACAAGCTCTGTTCTCTCAATTGATACAAGCTATTGTTGTGGTTTAAGCCCAGTGGGCAACTGAGCACCACAATGACATTCATTCACTTCTCCTCCCCTGCCTTGGGATGGGGAGAAAAAAAAAATATAACAAAGAGTCTGTGGGCCCAGAAAAAAGAACAGGGAGGGTTTGCTTACCACTTATATTCACAGGAAGAAGACAGACTCATCTTGGGGAGAAAAACAAACAATTTAATTTGTAACCAGGAGCATCAGAATAGAATAGTAAGAGATACAACCAGATCTTAAAGCCAACAACTTCCCTCATCTCTCCCTTTTTCCCAGGCTCAGACCCATTCCTGGTTCCTTTATCTCCCCTTTGACTCCAGCAGCACAGGGGGATGGGAATGGAGGTTGCAGTCAGTTCATCACATGCTGCTTCTGCCCCTCCTTCCTCTTCAGAGGTAGGGAGGACTCCTCACACTCTTCCTCTGCTTTCAAGTGGCACCCCTCCCACAGGATGAAGCCCTCCATGAACTCCTCTGTGGGTCTGCCCACAGCTGCACTTTCCTCACAGGAGGCTTACCCTCCTCATGGTGCAGTCCTTCCCACAAATTGTGAGAGCATACACTTTCCATGGTGTCACAGCATCTGTGGGGGCAGCCACCTCCTCATGTGGATCTGCTCCACCGTTGAAGCACAGGTTGCAGGAGGGTCAACCTGCCATCTCATCACAGGTTACAGGGGGAAGCCTATGTTCTAGCACACCTCCTCCCCTGCCTTTCTTCATCAACCTTGATGTCTGCACAGTTTTTCTCATCACATCCCACTTCATTCTCTGCTGCAGGTTTCTTCTGCTGGTTCTCAAAATGTTCCTGGCTCTCCCTCTGAGGCTAGAGCTGCAGTGGGGCTTGAACTTAAGTTGAGGCCAGCCCAGCCCAGTCACCAGTGGGCACAGGGTTCAGGGCCAGGTATTCACAGTGTTGCATAATAGTTGCAGTAGTGTATTGGTTCAATATATTCTATGCGGGTGAACAGTTTTTTTAAAAAGTAGCTGAATTATTTGAATTTTATTAGAATAATAAGGATGGATTTTAGATTGAACTTTTATTGCTTACTGTGTGACATTTCAGCAAGATCACAAGCTGTCTATATGTTCATGGTGCAGATTGTTAAATATGGGAACTGTTTCAGATGTAAGTATGTCACGTCAATGTCACTGATTCTTCCCATGTTTAATGCATTTGTCCTATTACCAAGTCAAGATGGAATAGGGATGGAATACAAAATCTATACTTAGAGATAGCTGAAAGTCCATACAAAGTGTTATGTACACATTCCATAGACGTTACAGTGTTTACATAGAAGGAAACAAATGAAGATATTGGGCTATGAATGCATCTGCAAAACATTTCATTTAGCAAATTTCACAGCAAACTGGAAGTTCATCAGTCATTTTCTATAGCTTTTAAATCAACAAGGACTCAAATGTACAGTAGATTAAATATTCCTAGATGCTGGAACTTAACTGATGCTCCTTATGCTCCTATAATGGCCCCTGAGTCAGTTATGGTCAACTAATACTCTCCAGACAATTTTAAGGCGTAGTTCAGGAGTTAGTATTGGCTAGAAAAGCATGGTTGTATTTCAAACAGGTATTTTGTAAGTTTTGAAGTTTTATATGAGGAAAAAATAATCTTAAACTAATTTGATAGTAAATAAAGATAGGATCATTGGAGACACTTGTCAAGATATTTCAGTATGTGGATGACTGTGGAGGACCCAACTGTCAGAAATCAGTACACATCACTACAGACTAAAAGTATGGGTTTGGAAATGTCGATAGTCAAAAATATAATCTGTTGAAGGTAAGATATGGAAAAAATGTTTATTTCAGCAAAAATAATTTTATTTTAAAAATGTTTTATAATTCTCATTTCTTTCCAAGCAAAAAATGTCACATATTTTTCAGTTTCTGATATGAAACAAATTTTCCAGTCTCGCGTATGCATTTGTCCTTCCATTTTGTGTCTTAATTCCAATTGAAATTTCATTTGAAATAATGTTTTAAAGGAATGAAATATTTAAATTCAGTGAATTCTGAAAAATAATGTCAGAGCATATTTACATCTGCAAAATTTCTATCTATTTTTCCATTTTGTCCTAATTTGAAAGAACACCAATTCTTGTGCTACTGGAAATTTCCAGAGAGCAAAAATGTTCTTGTGTAACCTAGTCAACCTATTATCTATTTTCCTCAACTCCAAAAGTCTGTTTCATTGTCATGAAGTATAAGCCTAGAAGAGGTTTTCACAAAATTCAATTACTAAAGGTAAACCTAAAGTTTTGCTTGTGCAAGCTTGGTCCTGTATTTCCAATAAACCTGATTTTTAAACTTCAGCCCTCAGACATCCTTGGGCTCAGTGTGGCAGATGCACCCACCCTACTAAAGACCTGAGAAAGACCGAACAAAGACAGTGCTAAAGTTTCTGACCCTGGAGGCGCCAGGACTGCCTCCCCCCTCACAGCTCATGTCTGGTCCACACAGTGGGGGTCAAAGGCGGGAAAGTTGGGGTCCTCAGCCAGTAGGGGGTGACACGACCATGTATTGACCACAGATCAGATTCGACCAGGGTATAAATGGGGCCCCGCCGGAGGACTCATTGGAGTCGGTCCTCCTCGGAGCAGCGGGTCTGCAGTCAAGGACTCTCCCCTTGAGTTGGGACGCCACTTAAGGTAACTTCTCGAGATTGAGAGCCGTCCCTTTTTGGTGAGTGAGTGAGTGCACATTTTGGATCGTTTGGCCAAAACTTGAGAATTCTTAACTCAGCTGTGTCTGGTAATATTCCCAACCAGCATATCGAACCTGTGTTTGTTAAATGTCAGTGGAATGTTGTTTTGGTGAATGAAGTTGTGTCTGCTTCATTTCAGTTGCAGATTAAAGCTTGTTTGAGTTCATTAATTGTGTGCGTGTAGCCATTTTGGTGCGATTCTGTGACACTCAGCACAACTGGAACTAGACCAATAAAATCCTCATTCCCATTTAGGCACTTAAATAGCTGATGGATTTTAAGAGAAAAACAGTTCGTGTTGTGATAGTGATGGTTAAATTTTTGAGAGAGATGTGAGATAGAGGTTAAACTAGCATGTAATAAAAGAACTTTCTATTAAAACAGTAATAGTTGCTTTCATTCAAAAATGTAGCTGTAGATGTCTTTATAGGTAGCACTGAAGGGATTTAGACAGACTACCATCTGAAAAGTGAACCATTAAACACGAAATACTAAAATAAAGCTGAATAAGCAACCAAAGTATGTGCTTGCAGCAGAGAGATCTGGAATTTCACTGGATTTTTTTCACTTCTCTTTCTCTCTGATGCATCTGTCTGTGATGGGAAGCGAGATGACCAAATTATTACAGATACATATAGTCAAAGCAGGGTAACATGCAGGCAAAATCTCATCTTCCTCCTCTCTCTACCCCATCAATGGCCACACAGTACACTCAGCTATGTTCATTAATTGTAATAATCAGTAATTGAAATATAGAGGAAAGCATAAATACTAGAAAGGCCTCAGGAATGGGTAATATGAAGGCTGGCATTTCTTTCTCTGTGTATGTGATGACATAGAAAGAGCATACTCTTTCTTATAGTGATCTTTTTGTCCTTTGTCATTAGCCCTATAATTAATTTTGTGGGCAGTACATAACTTTATAATATATCATTTGCACTTCCATGTTTAGTGGGATTTCCTAGCACATTTTTGCAGATCCTGCTTAACTCATATTTTTTCATCCATTCTCTTTCTCTCCGTCCCTCCTTACCTCAAAGTATACAGCTTTTTTCTGTATTAGCACAACTCTTCACCCTTTTTGGACAAAGTCAGTTGCATTATTCTTGAAAATATTTGGCCCTATGACGGTGCTTGTGTATTTCTTGCTCTAGAACATGCCCAAAGGTTATGGGCCACATTATGTCCAGCATACACAGAATAAGCATGTCCAGCAATTGCATGGAAAACTTCTTGAGGACATGTTGAGAATGGCTGTGCTATGGCTGGTTGAAGGACATAAGCAAAATAAGGTGCAACTTAGGTGCTGGGAAAAAATGGAAATCCCTTCCCTTCTACCTTTCAAAAAGCGAACCATGTTTGTCAGTTCCAGCCTTCCAAAATTCCTTGCATACTTTGATTTTTCCTATTCACCTTTGTTACCCCTAGATTCACTTACTGAGGCATCCCAGTACTCGTCTTGTTCTTTGCCTGACACCTGAAAGTGAATAATGCTACCAAAAAATGTCTACTATATGAAAATTCAACCTGACATTGCCGAGAAAAATTGGTCAAACACTGGCTGCAAGTGTGACTTAGATCTAACAGCTCTCTAAAATGACAGATAAGTGTTTCTAATTAGTTGTGCTAATTCTTCAGACTGGCAGTATCCTATCAAACTGTTCCCTTTGTTTCTTTCATAATTTCAGGAGATGGAATTGTTTCACAATAGTAGATGAAGAGTGACACTCAATCTTATTCTTTTAATAGTTCATCAGGTAGCAGAAATGAAGGTGCCAGACACAAATTATTGGTAAATAGACCAGAAGAAATTACAGACATCAGTGGACTACTTTCTGCCTCTATTGCAAAACCCTGAAGATTGTAGAAGTGACTGTAGACTTACCTGTGTAATGTCCTGGAATGTGATCTAGTAAGTGCTTGTTTCCTCTCCAGGATGAGCCCAGCATACTCACAATGGAAAGGAAAACAACAACAACAAAACAAACAAACAAAGCTGCAAAGCTTTACATCAAAAGCAGTAACTCTGTATGCTGATGTAGAAGAATGGAATAGGAAGCTAAAAAATCATTTCATAGTTTAAAAATCGTTAGCGTTTTACTGAAAAGGAGTAAACATTCATTAGTTTGAAGGCATGACTGATTGCCTAAATTGTAAGCATAATCTTTCCTCCAGCCTTCTGATGCTTAAAATTTCATTAGCATACATTGCTGCCAAGTTATGTTAAATTACCTATTCAGGACTCCAGCTTCTCAATAAAAAAGGAAAAAACTGTGCTGTACACTTATTTTGGAATAGGTCAGATACTTGAAGACCTGTTCAAACCTTTAGCAGACTGTATTTATAGAAGGGGTAGGCAAACATTCAGTTTGCAAAGACATGTAATATTACTTATGCTGACCTGTTTCTTATTTCCCTCTGACACAGAGTAGTCAGTCACTTAATATGAAGCAGTTATGTTTGTTTTATAATTAAGTGGGGTGAGAGGATGGATGGATGGATGTTAGTTAGTTTGAACTACCCAGACAGCAGTGGGTGTGTTTACCTGACTGTTTCCCAGGAATAGATGAGGAAACAGTGACAACCAGCTAGGTCTGTGGTGAACATCTTGGAATGGAAATGTTTCCAGCCAGCAAAGTTAAGGCCAGCAGAAGATGTCAGGCAAGAGTTTAGTATTATTTTGCATGAGAAAGTAAGTACACATCTGTGTAGCAGCCTGATTTCATGAGGTCAGTTGTACTTATCAGTTTGCAGGCAGATTTTGCGCTTGTATGGAACACCAGTAAAAAGGAAACTGAGTCTGCAGTACAGCTTATAGGCTCAGATCCCAAATCTGTAAAATATGATCAAGTGCTCTGGGATGGAGGTCAGACATGAAATACTCATATTATTCATCATATACTTTTACTTTACAAGAGTTTCAATTGTTGTTAGTGCTTTTTATAAATCTGAAACATCTAATGAAAACAAAGAGACAATACAGGAATATTTGCCCTTTGGGACATTTTTCTTCAGCTTTTATTTTTCTGATTCATGTGCTCAGACACCTACACGAGCTCACCTTCCAAACTTTTTTTGTTATCAGAAACAAATATTTTGACTGTGTAGGTGAGATGTAGATTGCGAACTCTTTATGCAGTATATGGTATTTACACTTTCATCACCAGGTCTATCATTTCCACAGGCAGATACTTGGGATGTCAAAAGCAATGACAGGAATTAATGGCAATGCCTGCAGCAAGCTTACAGTGTAAGACAAATGGACAGATTTTTGTCAATTGCTACAACCAGTTTGGCAAATATAGATCACATATTTTTGCTGGATTACAATTGTTTCACTAAGCAATACCACCTTTAATGAATTTTTCATTATTAATAGAAGTTTTTCATTATTAATAGTAGTTTTCCCTCTTCTCTAGGGTCATCCTCCTCTATTTGACTACCTCTATTTTAATGTCTTTCTTTAAAATTCCCAGCATTTGTGCTTGTGAAATTTCATCCCATTGATGGCTGCCGAATGCTCCAATGTATCTCGATCCCTCTGCAGGGCCTCTTGTCCCTCTAGAGAGTGAACAGCACCTCCCAGTCTGGTATCACCAGCAAACTTCTAATGGTGCATTCAATTCCTGCCTCCAGATCATTGCTAAAGATACTGGACAGAACTGACACTAGGATTGAGCCCTGACAAACACCACTGGTGACCAGCCAGCAGTCAGATGTAACCTCATTCACTACAACCCTTTGAGCTCTGCCATTCAGTTAGTTCATCACCCAGTGGACCACGTACCTGGTCATCTCTGCTCATTTTGGCTGGAAAGCTGCGAGGCAGAAAAGGATCTAGGGGTGCTGTTTGACAGCTGGTTGAATATGAACCAGCAGTATGCCCAGGTGGCCAAGAAGGCCAATAGCATCCTGGCCTGTATCAGAAATAGTGTGGCCAGCTGGAGCAGAGAAATGATCATGACCCTGTACTTGACACTGGTGAGGCTGTACCTTGAATACTGTGTTCAGTTTTGGGCCCCTCACTACAAGGAGGACGTTAAGGCACTGGAACATGTCCAGAGAAGGCCATTGAAGCTGGTGAAGCACCTGGAGCACAAGCCTTATCAGAAGCAGCTGAGGGAACTAGGGTTGCTTAATTTAGAGAAGAGGAGGTTGAGGGTAGACCAAATCACTCTCTACAACTACCTGAAAGGCTGTAGTGAGGTGAGTGTTGATCTCTTCTTCCAAGTAACAAGAAATAGGACTCGAGGAAATGGCCTTAAGTTGCACCAGTGGAGGTTTAGATTGGGTATTATGAAAAATTTCTTCACTGAAAGAGTGGTCAAACACTGGACCAGGCTGCCCAGAAAGGTGGCAAAGCCACCATCCCTGGAGGTGTTAAAAAATAAAAGCAGATGTTGCATTCCAGAACGTTGTTTAGTGGGCATGGTGGTGTTGGGTTGACAGTTGGACTTGATGGTCTTAGAGGTCTCTTCCAACCTTAATAATTCTATGGTTCTATGATCTCACAGTTGGACAGCTTGTCCAGAAAGATGCTGTGAGGGACAGTATCAAAAGCCTTAATAAATTAAAAAAGAAACCCCTGTGTCCACCATATCCCTTCATGCACTAGGTTTATGACCTTATTCTAAAAGAATATTAGTTTAGATAAACAGGACTTTCCCTTTGTGAACCCATGTTGACTGTGCCTGATGATTGCATTGTGTTTTAAATGACTTTCAGTAGCACCCAGTATCATCTTCCTCATAATTTTTTCAGGCACTGCTGTTAGACTAACAGGTCTGCAGTTTCCTGTGTCTTCCCTCATGCCATCCTTATAAATTGGAATAATATTGGCTAGCTTCCAGTCAGCAGAGAGGCTCTCAGATTCTCAAGACTTTTTCCAGATGATTGAGAGGGGTGCTGTTGTAACATCTGCTAGCTCCTTCAGGACTCTGCGATGAATTCCACCAGGCCCCACGGACTTATGAACATTCAAGTGATACAGCTGGTTGCTTACACTTTTAGTATTCACGAATGGAAAGTCACTGTTCCCACACTCATGGTCTTCCAACTCAGAGGACCAAACAGCCCAAGGTCTATCAGAAATGATAAAGACTGAGGCAAAACAAAAGCATTGAATGCCTCTGCTTTATCTTCATACTTATTTGTCAGGTGACCATATTCAACAAATATGTTTTCTTTAGACACCCTTTTGCTATTAAGGCATTTTAAAAAGCCCTTTTTGTTGTCTAAAACAACACTGGCCAAGTTCAATTCTAGTTCAGCCTTGGTCTTTCATGTCTTCTCCCATGTGTAAACCAGGCCTCCATAATCTTCCTGTGAAATCTGACCCGTCTTCCAGAGACTGTATAATTTCATTTTTCTTCCTGAATTCCAGGAGATATTCACTGCTCAGTGAAGCTGCCTCACTTGCTTGAGTTTTGAGACAGTGGTATTGCCTGCTCCTATATTTTAAAAGGTAGTTCCTAAAAACTGACCATCCCTCATGGACTCCTAAGCCCTCAAAAGCAAATTCCTAGGGAACTCTGCTAAGTATCTCCCTTTATTTTGCATTGTTTCATGTCTTTTTTTCCCTGAGAAGCCAAGGAAGGAAGTGGAACTTCATACACAGAACAGGGTTGATCTCGTTGAAGTGATTCAGCTATGAGGGAATGATGATCACTGCAATCAAAGGAATGAACTGTCAGAGTGGCTGTCTTCAAATTTCAACTTCAGTGCCTGTTGTTAATTGCAGAAATAGTGGGGTTGAATCTTGTTTGTGTTAGGATGGCACTGTGTCCACAAACACCCATTTATGAAAAATAGGTACTAGCTAAACATTATTTTCTTACTGAAGGTAGAGATAGTAGGATCATATATTCAGTGAACAAGAAGATAAACTCAGTAGCTGCACACACTTACTGACTACAGCCCAAACCCAGCATCTAATGTTTATTTTATAGCTGGACTACATTTTCTTCCCTTTTCCTTTCCAGTCCTGCTTTTTTCCTATGGCTCTAAATTTTTATGTAGCTATCTCATCTTGTTCTGAAGCAGAAAGTCATGGAGGTTCTGTCACTCTCCTAATGCATTTTTCCAGTGCCAACTGGCAATTTTAGGAAATGGCAGGTTATTTCACAGTTCATTGAGCCTAATTTTACTTTCCAACCACTTCATTTTATTATGAGTTCCTCTGAAAGACTGAAAAGCTCCAAAGAATCAATAGTCTTTTCCATATCTAACATACTTATAAAGTTACTTCTAAATTCTTTAAGAGAAACTGAGTAGACTGAACTTTAATATTCTACATTTTTTCCTAATTCTTGTATTATTTTTGCAAAGTTTTTTTTAACTCTTTTTGGTATTTCTACTTCATCTGGAAAGATAGATGCCCAAAGTGGATATAATGTCATAGCAGGAGTCTTTTCACACCAGCAAAAACACTTTTCTGCTTTTCCGTATTACACTCAGAGTTCATGATGAATCTGTTGCCCTTGGTGGCCCACTGGTTTCCAAAAAAATCTCTCAGCCTACTTAATCTTTTATTTGCACTGTAGATATAGATATTGTATCTAGACCATTAGCTATATTAAATCCATTTAGTCTGTCTGGGATCATTTAATGAAAGGCTAATGGTTTGACCATTCAGAACATTCTAACAATATTATTCTTAACAGAAATAATGCAATTTGTCTACTGCAGTTGGTAATGATTGTTTCATAAAATGTTTTAACTATCTCCTATTTCACCCTCTGTGTATATGCTTATGTGAAAAAAATCAGTGTTGAAGGAATTGGTAGTAAATTCTAATGAAACATATTTATAATAGATTACTTGAAAATTATAATGATTTTCATCTTCACTTTCACAAGGACCAACTTAGAATCATAGAATGGTTTGGGTTGGAAGGGACCTTAAAGATCATCTAGTTTCAAACCCCCTGCCATGGGCAGGGACATCTCCCACTACACTTCACTACTACTGTGATTCTACAATTCTGTGATTTTATGTTGTAAATGTCTTGACAGTATGAGTTTAAAATGTCTCAAAAAGTTACCAAAATGACACTAAACAGAGAAAGGATGTTGCCAATGGAGGAAGGTGCAGATAAGCTATCTCAGCAAAGTCACTTGAGAAACACCTTGAGAAGCAACAAAGCAGACAAGTGATAAGGATGGGCATGGAAGGGGAAAATGGGTCTCAGGGAGGTGGGACGGCCTTTTCCCAGACCCACCCCACTGTTCAGTGACCACAAATGACCTTTTACTTCATTAAAGGCCAAATACTTATTATGAGTGACACCCACAGATATGCAAATAAGGATTTTCATGTACATGTGTTGCATATAGAGGCATATTGATGTTTTGCAATTGAATGTAAGGACATACCCTTTCTGCCCCATTGATTGACAAGACAAAACCTGGACTAGCTGGTAAATCACACATGAGCAAGAGAGACTATAAAAAACAACCCCCTTGCCCAAGTTTTTGTTGCCCCACCACCCATAGAATGAAAACCTGCTGCTTCTTGGTAACACTGGATCCCAGGGCTCGTGATATCTTTTCCTTCTCTCTATTCTCTTCTCTTTTCTCTTACTCTTCTTACTCTCTTTCTCTAACTCTCTCCCTCTCACATGCATATGAGTTTTTATAAAGACTGAGACAGGTTGTTAAAAGATTGTACTCATTGCCAAAGTGCCTCTTACTCACTAGTAGTCTTTTGTTCACTGACAGTTATCTGTTATTTTGTTGCCAGATTCTCCCCGTTCACCCCCTAAAGTTGTCAGTTAATAAAGTTACAGGTACAACTGTTCCTCTGAGTTATTGTTATGACTCAACAGCCCTGCCTCTCAGTGCAGGGACCAGTTTGTCAGCCGGCATACAAGGTCTGGGGGAATTCAAAAGATTCACTCATCTTCTTGTCCACTGGGTGGAACGAGACATATGTTCAAATTGAAACTAATGTAATAAATATTAACACTTCTGTATTTCTAAAAGCGCAATTTTTCATACTCTTCCGTACATGTAACAAGTGTTTCAGAACAGAATGAATGCTTTCAGTTTTTTATGTCACTTAAAGCTATGGGAATACTGAGAATATAAAATCCTTTAAGATACGAGACTTAGAAAAAGTTTATATTGAGGAAATATGAGAAATATGTTGAATGGATTCTGGACTTTGTTAACAACAGAATAAAACATGTAGCCTGGATGTACACAGAAGTGATTCCAATATACTCATGAAATAACACCAAGTAAGGATAGTAGTAGTGATAAAGATAATCATATAATATTCCAAATATTTCTGAGTCTATCTGGTTGTGCTGCTTTTTATCCAAGCTTGATACAGTTTGCAAACTGGAGACCTCCAGGTGTGTGAGACTAAACATGTTTATTCTGCTCTAAAGCCACCTCTTATAAAAGGAGCAATTACTCAGAGAAATAAAGCTACTAACAGTGAAATATTAATGCTAATAGCAAGTTCTGCCAACAAGTGTCTATCCCAGAACATTACCTTGAAAAGATAAATTGCAAAGCACTCAACATTTTTATGAAAATAAATTGTAGAGTCATAGAATCATATAAGGGACCTTTAGAGATCATCTAGTCCAAACCACTCTGCAGTGAGCAGGGACATCTTTAACTCAATCAAGTCACTCAGCCTGGCCTTGGATGTCTCCAGGGATGAGGCCTCCACCACTTCACTGGGCAACTTGTTCCAGTATATCACCACCCTTATAGTGAAGAACTTCTTCCTAATGTCTAATCTAAATCTACCCTGTTCTAGTTTAAAACCATTGCCCCTTGTCCTATGACTGTGCCCTTGTAAAAGGTCCCTCCCTAGCTTTCTTTTAAGCCCCTGGGTACTGGAAGGCCACTATAAGGTCTCCCTGCAGCCTTCTCTTCTAAGGCTGAACGATCCCAACTCTTTCAGCCTGTCCTCATAGGAGAGGTGCTCCCGCCCCCAGATAATTTCTGTGGCCCTCGTCTGGACTTGCTCCAACAGTTCCATGTCCTTCCTGTATTGGGGGCTCTAGAGCTGAACACAGTACTCCAGGTGAGGTCTTGCCAGAGCAGAGGAGCAGAATAATCTCCCTCAGTCTGCCAGCCATGCTTCTTTTGATGTAGCCTAGGATGCGATTTGCCTTCTGGGCTGTAAGCATGCATTGTTGACTTATGTCCAGCCTTTTGTCCACCAGTACTCCCAAGTCCTTTTCCGCAGGGCTGCTCCCTATCACATCAACCTCCAGCTTGTACTTACAATGAGGATTGCCCCTACCCAGATGCAGGACTTTGCACTTGGCTTTGTTCAACCTCATGAGGTTCACATGGGCCCAGCTTCTAAGTTTGTCCAGGTCCCTCTGGATGGCATCCTGTCCCTCTGGCATGTTTACTGCACCAGTCAGCTTGGTGTCATTTGCAAACTTGCTAAGCGTGCACTCTATCTCATTGTCTATATCATAGATAAAGATATTAAACAGCACCTGTCCCAATACAGACTCCTGAAAGACACCACTTGTCACCCATCTCCACCTGGACATTGAGCCATTGACCACTACCCTCTAGATGTGATCATCCAACCAATTCCTTATCCATCAAATGGGCCACCCATCAAATCCATATCTTTTCATGTTAGAGAGAAGGATGTTGTGGTGAACTGTATCTAAGGATTTTCGGAAGTCCAGATAGATGACATCCATTGCTCAGCCTTTGTCCACTGATGCAGTTACTCAATTGTAGAAAGCTACTATGTTGGTCAGGCAGGACTTGCCCTTAGTAAAGCCATGCTACTGTCTTGAATCACCTCACTGTCATCTGTAAGCTTAGATTAGGTACTCATTAAAATCCTAAACTGCCAACTTCTTGAAGCCTTTGACTGTGATGGTTTCCTAAAAAGTTTTGATTCCAATTAAAAAAATCCCCATTTACCCTGGGCAAATATCCTACATACGAAACTACCAGACAGAAACCTTGTGGTTTTTTTCTGAACCATGAAAAATGATACATGAATAAAAAGTGGTATTCTGTTTGGTTTAGCTTCATTCCTTATGGACAGAAAAAATCTGATCGGGAGGATCACATCAGCTTCTCAAGAAATGAACCAATAAGAGAACTGCCTGTCAAAACTGAACACAAGAAGGTCACTGAGAATTCAACAAAGTCCTTCTCAAAATCTGAAGGCATGAGAGGCAAAGACTAAGCATTGGATTTCTCATCTTACCACTAAGAAATACTACATATTTGATACAAGTCGGACTTATCAGACGTGAACACCTTACTGGACTGTTTATAATAGTTCCAAAACTCAGTGGAAACCCAGCTTTGGTTGGGTTTAGTTATGTTACTTAGATATAAATATCAGAATCAGCTCTTCATGAGTCTGCAGTGTCAGATTTCATTGCTTTATAGAAGAAACACATCCAGTTCTTGTAGGAACACACATAAAGATTTGAGGTTTTCAAAGGTGGTTCGAACTGCCTTCCTCTGATACTTTTTGTACTGTATGGTCTTAGTCCAGTTTTGCTTATTGTTTTCCATACAGCCTTTTTTTTTTCAAGATCTGATGCTTTTTAACTTAGCTGAATGGTATTGGAGCACATCACAGCTCAAGATCTTTTCTCCATGTGCTTCCCTACGCTATGTCATTGGTTTACTTCAAGCAAAAGAAAAAAGTTTTGAACAGTCTGTTATACACTTTGCATGCAGAATGTCCAGGTGTATATTGGGTACCCAGGTGTGTATAGTTGCTCCTGTAGGAACTTAGATTAATTCATTTTAGAATTTCATAATTTGCCTGGGATGTGTGAAGGAGTTCAAGCTGTGACTGCGTGATCAGAGATGATGGTGTAGGCTGGCAAAATCAAAGATGTAAATTTGCCTGAAGCGAGAACTTAAAAATTCCCAACTCTGCCACACAGCCAGAAGATGGGAAGTCTTAGGAGACTAACAGAGCTCTTAGTTCTCAGAGCTCCTTTGATTGTTTCCAGACAAAATTTGTTTGGAATCTATTCTTTGGTAATTTCAAAAATAGACAGCATGCAATGTTATTAATCATTATGCTCAGAATCATGTAGTCACTCTTGAGAGTTTCTAACCAACATACCCTTCAGTCTATAAAGTTATAAATATGATGGAAATTTATAGAGAATAATTGTTCACCACTTACCATAATCCCTCAAAATTAAGACATCAGACTTCAAAGGAAGGCTTTTTCTACCTAGCATAAAATTAAAATTGATTGCCAGACATTTTGCCACAGGATGTAATGCCTGAAAAAACATATGGATGTAACAAATTCAGGAAGCAAAAATCCATGAATGTGGGGTAACTATGGGAACAGAAGAGCTATGGCACAATTTCCTACTGAGGAACTTTTTGAATTATCCTTTTTGGTGGCAAAGAAAATATTTCCTGTATGTGTCTGTTTCTACCTTCTTTATCTAAAGATCCAGTAGTTGCCAGTGTCTGAGATAGAATAACTGAGCAGAATCAGATTTGGTCCTCTTAAGGATATGTTATCCCTAAAAAAAAATCAGAAAATTAACATATAGATAATTGTCAGTATTTTATTTGTAACCTTACATGAGGGTACTGAAGAATCATATTCGTATAGAGGCTATTACAGCAATTCTTCTTGCAATGATGGGTTTCATTAAAATATAATTGATTTCAATAACTGTTGCACTCATCAGATTGAAAGCAAAGTTGTGTAACAGGTTAGGATCTAGTCCTGTACGTGTCCAATAGAAGCAGCTTCATTATTATTAGAAAAAGACATTAAAATGATAAATTATTGAACATCCCCCCACAAAAAAAAAGCCAACCCATATGAAACCAAATAAAACTAAAATAAAATAAGACAAACAACAAAGCCAGTTAGCTTCTTTGATTTGAATGGAACAGATTTTTATAAAATTATTCTGGCTGCTCTTTTCTCAATGTCTGAGAGTAATTTTAACTTATCTTGAAGATATATCTATAAAATACAGAAGAACCCTAAATTAGACATAGCAATAAGTGAACGGTAATCAAATGTGAAATGGGACATCAGCAACAAACCTACCTTTATCATAAAGTACCTTCCATGAATTATCCAGTTCATTGCACAAATGAAATGCAATAAACTTTCTCATTTTATCTTGCTTGGGATAATTACAAAGAATATACAACCTGAAAAGTAATTAAAGGGAAAGCCTGAACAACAACAAAAGCTAATGAATTTTAAGCAGCATTTATAGATAAGTGTGGGGGGGAAGTTTTAAAATATTTTTTATTACATGTTGTGAAGCCCCTAATTGTTATTTGCCTCAAACAGTCATTGTGAAAAGACACTAAACAGAGACAGATGTTGCCAATAAAAGAATGTGAGCTGATAAACTCTGCAAGCAGAAGACCTTGAGAAGTAGATAAGGTTGGGCATGGGAGGGGAGACAGGGTCCCAAGGAGTTGGAACAACCTTCTCTCAAGACCCATCCCACTCTTCAATGACTGCAAAATGACCTTCAAACGCTTCATTATCAGCCAAATGCATATAATTGTTGACAGCCATGAATATGCAAACGAGGATTATAGAGTACATGTGTCACATGTAGAGGCATGTCTGTGCTTTGCGACTGCATGTAAGGGTGTGCCTTTCCTGTGTCACTGGTTGACAAGTCAACACAGATGTGGAAGCATAAAAGACACCTCCAACAGGGATCAAGTGTGCGCCTGTCACCAGAGGTCCTCAGATCAACATCGCAGAAACCGAAGGAGCTGACTATTCCATCTGCCTTTTTCCTTTTTGTCTTGCTTGCTTCTTTACATTCTGTTCCCTTTCTTTCTCTTTTCTTTCATTCTCTCCTCTTAAAGCTTTGGGTCGGGTATGACTATTCGCCATTGTATGACTTATAATCTCATATTTAGCTAAAATCGTGGTAGTTGATAAATCTTTTGTCATGACTCTTGTAGACTGTAGTTGCAAATAATCACTAAAAGACATTTTTTAAGCTTGCCATGTCTTGAATTCTGACCTAGCACAACTTGGTCTCTCTACAGTTGTGGGATGAGAAATTTTATTTTGTTTTGAACCCCTGAAGCAGGCTGCTTTCTTGCATACCAACCCAGAGATATCTCTCAACTTAGTCTGTCCACAGTAGTGGAACAAAACACATGTGTACACTGAGTATTTGCTAAAATTATATCTTCCTGAGATCAAACAAAAAATTGAATCTATATGATGTGATACAGAAGCACCCATAAATCACAGCAGTTCACTTGTGTTGACTTTTCTTATCAATCAGCTCTACAACTAATATCAGCAGTGACAATACTGGCAACCAGCTGAGCAGTAGTAGTGGGGCTTATTGTAGCGTTGGTACTGCAGCCATGCAGCACAGACAGCTCCTCCTCTAATTCTGAGTCTTAGATCCAGCATTCCTGAACCCATGGTCAGCCACATCAGTAGTGCAAGCTGGTTCTTGGAGACACCCTCCTTGGATAAAGACAAAGGGTCAAGGCCTGGGTTGTTTTGTTAACAAAACATTGCCAGGGTAAAGCCTGGTGCTTTCCAGCCTGGTCATGTTTTGAACCTTGTTCTACAAAGTATCAAATGTTTGGCACTCATGTAGACAACACCATAGCAAGCTGCAGCTAGAAACTGCCCTGAGAGAGAGAAAACAAGAATCCAATCATTATGACAGAATTGAGAGCAAAGGCACGTTGCCAGCTAGCTTTCTTCAGCATTTTGCACACTCAGTGTATACACTTTGACATATTACATCCTCTAAGAACAGCAACAGCAACAACAAAAGAAATAAAAATGTATTCCTGCATTTACTGGTATGAAATACTTACCACAGAGGTATTTTCTATGCAAATTATTTTTACCTATAAGAATTATGTTACATATACACAAATTTATAAGATTTTAAAATTAAAACATTTTTAAAAAATATAATTTCTTTTATGCTTTTATGACAAGACAAAAATTACTTTCCTTCAAGGTGCAAAGACTTCTTTGTTCTAAACTTAGTGTCTTTTGACTTGCACTAAGCAAAGGAGTATATACATGTGTGTGTGTACATATATGTACATGACATTCTCATTCATGTTGTGCAGATCAGGAATAACAGAGCGTTTAGACAAGTTTTTTGGAGCTGTCTTTGAGCAAATCAAATGACTAGGAGATGTCAAGAAAATCTTAATAGTTTGTTCTTGAAACTTCCATTTCTCTGTGTAATCGTGTTCTTAGCAGGAGTGTGCTTTGGAAACAAGACTCCCATCTGTTGGCAAGGTGAAACCTAATCAGAGTGGAGCTAGTCTGAGGTAAACCCTTGAAATGCATGTAGTATGGACAGTGGGGTCTCAGAGCCTATTTTTTTCTCTACAAATGCACTCCTATTTCCTAAGGTGAGCATAACCTTAGAAGACTGAAATTAAAATCTTGCAACAATAACATGCATTCCAAGCTCTAGATATGTATGATGTAGTCTAACAGAAATGTTCAAAAGGTTGTGTGTATTAGGCTTTCCTGATGTGTTAAAACATAGCGGCAGCCTAATTTCATGAATTAAGCTGGTCACTTCCTTAAGAGAAAAATATTACAACATAATAGAATAGCTACTATCTCAATTAGATGCTGAATCCTTTCTGAAGCAGAAGACAGTATCCGGGAAGGCTTTTTCTTGCCTTATAAGGGTTAGGAACCAAAAGTTGGATAGCTTTAGAGAATACAGCCCAACAGTGATTTGAAAGCTTTGTTAATTAATTAACAGAAATGTGAGCATGTAAGCAGTCAATTAAGTGGAACTGATGTGCATAATCTTTAGTTCTTTAGTTATGCCAACCTTTGGTTTTTATACAGAGTTCACAAAGTGCATCAATGACATTTCCCTCAGCTTGCATACAGAAAAGCAGCTTTCTTCTTCTTCTTTTTTTTTTTTTTGGCTGCACTTTTAAAACTTATTTCGTTCTCGTGCTTCCCCAAAGACTTTTCACAGTACTTCTCATTCTTAGAGAGTGCCTGCTTATCTGAAAGAGAACAGGCTTTGGAAATTAAAAAGAAATCTCTAAGACAGTCAGCTGCCTATTAGAACAGAATTAGTGAGTGATACGTTGCAGACATGGTTGCAGGCACACATGTAATGGTTTAAAACACTGTTTAACAACAGCTTTTCAGAAATGTCACCCACTGGAGGCAAGAGTCTCCCCAGATAAGGCATCACAAGAGCATGTGCCGTCCCTTCGGACTGCTCAGACTCATCCTTCTCATCTAGTTCAATCAGCTCTGTTAGGGTTTGGGAAAATGCAAGTAGGAGACCCATAATAAACACCTGATGACACTGAAATGAATGGGGTAGTTGACACTCCAGAAGGGAGAGCCACCCTCCAAGAAGACCTGGACAGACTGGACGAGTGGGCTAGCAGGAACACTGGATGAGTGGGCTAGCAGGAACAGTATGAAGTTCAACATGGACAAATGTGAGGTCTTGCATCTGGGAGTACAGAATCCAAGAATGCAGATGAGACTGGGTTCCACCTGGCTAGAGAGTAGCCCTGTGGAAAGGGACCTGGGGGTCTTGGTGGATGGCAAGCTCAACATGAGCAAACAGTGTGCTGCAGCTGTAAAAGAAGCCAGCAGGATACTGGGTTGCATTAAAAGGGGCATCGCCAGCAGAGATAAAGAAGTCATTATCCCTCTCTACTCAGCACTGGTCAGACCACACCCTGAGTACTGAGTTCAGTTTTGCTCCTCACTATACAAAAAAGATGCGGACTGGTTGGAAAGGGTCCAGAGAAGGGCGACGAGGATGACCAGAGGACTGGAAGACCTGCCATGTAAAGAAAGGCTGTGAAAACTGGGGTTGTTCAGCCTTGAGAAGAGAAGGCTTAGAGGAGACCATATTAACGTGTACTAGTACATAAAGAGTAGCTACCAAAAAGACGGAGACTCCCTTTTCACAGGAGTCACATGGAAAAGATGAGGGGTAACGGACCCAAGTTGCTTCTGAAGAGATTCCGATTGAACTCCAGAGGAAACTTTTTTACCATGAGATCAATCAGACATTGGAACAATCTCCCAGGGGAAGTGGTGAATTCCCCCACATTGGTCAGTTTTAAGAGTCAGCTTGACAGGGTGCTGACTCTTTTAAACAATACTGACTCCCTGTCATGTCAGCAGATGGGTGCTTCCGTGGCCTTTAACAGGGAGTCTCCCACTATGAGCACACATAGTTTTTTCTTCAATATCCACCATGTGCTGTTGGTTCAGTTGTACCTTGTGGGCCTTGTTCATGATTGTCTACTGTAACTAAAACTTCAAATCTGTTTTTAGTTGAGATGTTGGAGGGTGGAGCCTGTGGTGGAGCTCTGCATTTGTGGGTCACCAGTTTCCAAGGTGCTTCATCTTCAGTGGTGTCTATTGCTGGAACTTGGTTCTGAGGCCACCTATCAACCTCTGCCTCTGCTTCTCTAATGCTGTACAACCTAGTTACTGCCTCCTGTAACTCAGCCACCTAACATAAAAGGTCATCCACCTGTGCACACCTTGTGAAGGTACTTGACTTTTCCACAGGAGAGAGGTCAGGGCAGTCACCTCAGCCTACTGCGTGTACTGAAGTTTCCTCTGTTACCAGTTCTATCTGGGTGGACATATCAGACATCATTGGGGCTTTCTCTGAAAAAGCAGCTGTTTTGGTTCTGAGGCGAGTTCCCACCATTTTGGTAGAGTCAAACTAGTTGCCATCTCTGCCCACTCTACTCTCTTCAACTGCACGAACTACTGTGTAAAATGCCATAGTAGAGACCTTTCAAAGAAGCTGTCAACCACCAAAGAGGGGTCACCCTTGTCTTACAAGCCAGGAGTGGGGGACCAGTTACCACCAACTGACTTAACTCTTACACTGAGAGAGCTCTCAGCACCCTAACCGTGTATCCTGCTGTGCAGTCTGCAACGCTACACGTAACACACCAAGTACACCCCCTCTCTGCTTGCTTACTCGGGGCTTACAAATAGCGGTGTGTGGTCACGCTGAGTGATCTTTGGCGAGTTTACGCCTCGTCAGAATGTGCCGCTAGGGGCGCTGGGTCTGCCCGCGTGACGACAGCAGCCCTCCCACGAGCTGCCGGCGCCCAGTGCAGGCGTGCTGCTTTCCTGGCTTCAAAAAAGCCTCAAAAAGTGCTCTCTGTTGGCTTTTTTCCACCGCGATTCCCATCCCCGGTGCGGAAGTACTTGCTCTACAGCTGGTCTTCTCAGCGAATGACCGTTGGTGTGCTTATGTCTTGTTAGAATGTGCCGCTGGAGGTGCTGGCTCCGCAAAAATCTTTTGTCTCTCTGCATCCTACTGTGGGTATCATATATCAAGGCAACTGACTATTTTAAGTATCTCTTATAACTACTTTTTTTTTCAAATTAAGGTTTTGAAATGCTTCCCCTGTTGTTTCTTAAATCATATGAATTCAGAGCGTTTGGGTAATCATGATAAATACATTCTGTGATGCTTTTGTGTTGTAAAAGCTTCACAAATTATGTGGAAATAACATCTATCCAAATCATACCTGTAAGACCTGGTTTAATTAAATATGCTAAAGAAGTTAGAGGGAAAAAAAAAGATCTTAGGCTATAAATGTCTTGCTAGGTTGGAGGGCTGAAAATATTATTGTTGATATTGGATATTACTCATGGATATTCGAAAGAATTGAAAGCTCTCCCAACATACTCTGCAAATCAGCCCTGCAAAGATCTACATAACACCCAAAGCCCTGAAGCAGACTGAGAGACTGAATGATTGGTTAACTGCATACTTATTGGTTGTTTTGTGGTTGTCAGGATCAGGAAGCAGAAATGT
>NW_010197023.1:0-8009 GCF_000695765.1 Mesitornis unicolor
CTCCAGCCTGTCCAGATCTCGCTGGATGGTACTTGAATGTACCCAGGGACAGGATAAAAAAACTGTGCATAGTCAAGGTGCCCTGCTTACAAGTCACTGTTTGCTTTTTGGATGCTTTCCTTTTGCTTTGCAACCAGCCTCCTTCAGCTGTGTTTGGCCCCACAGCTACAACATCTCTGCTCCTTCCAACAGTTGTTTTCTCTCCCCACACTGGCAAGTGTCCCTCCATGACCCATTCCACAGCAGTTTTTAAATGGATGTACCAATGGCTCTTATCTTTGTTTCCTTTCCTGTGGAAATTTAAATTTCTCAAAACTTCATGCTTCCAAACAGCAGCTAAGGAAACTGGTTTTATCTAGCATGCAATTCTTCCTTACCTCTGCCTATTGGGAGCTGCTAAATTCAGCAGCTCATCTATTCACAGACAGATGGGCTAGCTCATCCACTCCAGTCCCCTTGCAGAATCAACATGAGGGGACATAGTTACAAGGATACTAAGAGCTTACAAAACCATACAAGTTTTCTAACAGAATCTATAAAATGTACAAAGACCCAAATACCCCAAATAATTCCTATATAAGCATTACTGACCAATCTAAAATCTTTACTTAAATGTACTCAACAGCTTAATGGTTTCAAGATTACAATAAAAAGAGGGAGGATACTTCTTGCTCTTTTTACTTTCATAATGTAGTTTTAACCCCTGTTCATATGGATGTTCAGAAAACAAAGGGTTTGGCTAAATCATACATTTTCTAGAGTATTATTTTTAGCTTCCTTAACACTGAAAGAATTCACTACAAGTTCTCCATGGCATGGAACAAAGTTCCCACCAGTCTCTCTGTTACAAATTAATGAAAGGCTGGCTGCTCATTCTCTGCCTAAAGGCATCTACCATGCATCATAAACTTCTGTCATGGGCACTGAGGAGCAGATCAGGGTACAGCCCTATCCAAACAGTTCAAAGGAAGCTCGCTGCTTCACATTTTTTGCAGGAAGGTGATCACTTGTACCTTCTACACAATTAATTCTCTTGTCCTCTCCTCTTCTCCTATTACCAGACTTCTCCAAAAGCATCATATGTTCAGAAAAAAATGAGAAGTTCTCTGATCCTCTTTAAAGCACAGTATGCAGGACAATCACATGTATTTTTAACAGCCACACTCCACCACTGAAATGTAATGCTGAGTTTGAAAGAAAGAACAAGAATCAACTATTTGAAAATTGCATCAAAAAGACTGTGGTGAAATTTGCATTAAAAGCCCTGCTCTAAACAAAACCTATAAAGCATTTTAGCTGTGTACTTTGGAACAATGCCTAGAAACAAGGCTACAAAGAACCCCCCACTCAAACCACTGCTCTTTGATTGGTACTTATCAACACCAAAGCAAGTATAAAATTATAGTATGAAATCACTTCAATACAAGAGAAAAAAAATCACTAAAGCAACAATAAAAACGTTATATATTCTAAGTAAATTTTTAAAAGTGCTAAACACTGGCTTAATTCAACTGCTCCTGCTTGTGTCAGTGGCAATAATTTTAAGCTACTGTAGAACAATTTAATTTTGAAACACTTAAAACACTTGCGTACAGTTTTAATATTACACTAAATTTTATCTATTTGGGTTATAACCCTTGCCAGTCAGAATTCTCTTCCAAAGAAAAGGGACACTTTACAATTCAAAATAGAAAAGTGCCAAGGTATTGTAATAATCTAACTTAAACATAGTGTGAGTTATTCAATAATATTACAAGTAATTCATTTTTATAAACATGGTTTAAGTTGTCATTTGTGATCACTGGGCTAGAAAGGATCAGCCTATCTGCCAAAACCTGTGGTTTGCTTTTGACTTCTGTAACTCAAAGCAACATTGACAAATGTGCAGAGGAAAGACCCATAGAATATTTTCCCTTAATTTTAAGTTTGGTATTTCATAGAAAGTCACATACTGGTCCCAACATTCAACTGCCAACCTGGTCTTTTTTCTGCTCTCCACCAGTCTTTCCTTTCCCCAGTTCAAGTTCTTCAAGGCGTGCAGCTCAAAACAACATATAATGGATAATGGCACCGTCTAGTGCAAACTTGCAACTTCTAGCATAGAGTTGCAAACTGCACATACATAGTATCCTCCATGCAATCCAGCAAGCAGTGAGGACAGATGAGTCATCCATCCAATCCTTCTCACCACTAAGGCTCCTAATACAATAGATGAAGAAATCACACAAAACAGATATTTCATCGACTTTTGGAGGAGTGAAGTCTAAATTATTTTAATTAGAATGTATAGTGCTTGTCTGCTAATGGAAACTTGCATCTGAAATAAACCCTTATATGGTAAAGAATTCCTCAACTATGGAAAACAAAGCAAGTAGTTTCATGAGCTCTGCTACTAATGAAGCTTACTTTTGTTAGATTTGTGTTTCACAGCTGATCAAGACTTCTGACAGGACATTCTACAGTCCCTCCTCCAACTGGCCACCCATTTTTGCAAAACAGAGGTACCCTGATAGCTTTGAGAAGTCTGCCTTTCTGTTGATGGCTGAAATCAATTGACTGAACAAAAATATTACATAGAGAAAGAAGCACCTACAGAACCTAGTCCCAGAAACCTAACAGCTAGGGGAGGACAGCACCTTGCAACAAGGCTGCGCGAGACACTTGCTGGGAGGAAGGGTTATGTGCTATGCATTCTCCTTACCCCCTAATACTACAGAATGATAAGGTTTCCTCCTAATACAGGAGTAAACAACTGAACAGGGCTTGGACATTTTCTTTCCCAGGCCACATGGACCTCATCCCACCAGCCTCTCTGCTGAGCTTACCACAACCGCTCACCACCTCATGCTTAACGCACTTGCATACAGCAGCACTGCAATGTCCAGCCCTTCCTACTATTGACTGCTCCCTTATCCTCTGCATCACATAGCACTACTGTATGTCCCAAACCTGCCACAACACCACACACATACTATATTTTTCTCTACTGTATGTCAAATATACCCTCACTCCTTTGTGCAAGGCCATAAAGGTGCTGCATAGCCAAAAGGGGAGTAACAGAGTGTTTGATAAACCATAGACAGGCAAATATGGATGGCTGACAGGTAAAGATAGAGGCACAACTGGATTGTCAGGGCACTTGGGAGAGATTCTTCTTACAGGCTCAACAGGTTAGGTTGCAGTTCATATCCAAATCACAATCAGGTAAATGGATCATTTTCTTTGGAACAGAAATCAAGTGTTTGTTATTTTAAATTCGGAAGTAATTTTGTTCCTGTTTAACTGTAATTTACATAATATCTTGTTCCTCAGCATCAACAGCTGTTGTTCATCAACATGTTTCTCAAACAAAGTATGATGCTATAGTAAGACTGCCTTCATTATCCTCAAATTTGTACATAAAAATAAAAGGAGAAACCATAAAGATAGAGCTATGACAAGTGCTTTTAGCAACAAAAATGCCTGTGGAAGTATCTTTCATGAAATAATAGTAGCCACCATTAATGCCTATGTATAGCATACAAGGGGAAGAACTTCACTTACATACTACTTGTGGAAGTTACCATCATTTTCAGAACATGTCATCTAACCCATAATATATGAACGCAGGCATTAACCAGTCTTCACAGAATCTTGGTTAATTAAATAAATCTTAACTCAGTTTTACTGAAGCAAAGTAAAAAAAAAAAATCACAGAGTGGATGGCAGTGCTTTCAGCGTTGTGTGAGTGACTCTTCCATCTGTCAAACACTGTCAGACCTTCCAAGAACAAAACAACTGGAAGTTTTCAGCAAAGAAAGAAAATCACCAAGGAGAGGAGCATAAGCACTGGCAGAATGACTGATGGGTGTCTGAAAAAGTCAACAAGGAATCATTTCTTACCACAAAAACTAGTGGGCAGCTCACTAAATGGTAGTTCTGTGACAACTGAGGAAATGCTTTTTCTTTACAATGTATACTTGAGTTACGGAATCATTGCAGCAAGACATTGGACACACAAAGCAGAAATGGACTCAAAAAAGAACTAAATTCTTGAATGGCAGACCCACTGCTGGTTATTTAAAACACAAATGCTTGGGTGCAACATTTAGATAAGGAGGTCTCTAAACCAATAATGACGGGACCTAACCATGGGAAAGAATCACTATAGGTATTTCATGCATCTCTTACATTTTTCTCCCCAGGCATCTTTATTAGCTGCCTTTGGAGGGAGTATGGAATTAAATGGACACTTGGCCTGACCAGAATATGGCTATTCTTCTGTTCTCATAAAATACCGGAAGACATGCCAAATAAGAGATTAAGGCAGACAAACCAACAGGCACAGAAAATGTACACAGACATTAGTCTCTCATTTCCCTCCCAGTTCACAAACAGCAATAATCACCATTTCTGCAAACAGCAGGATTTAATGTAAGAGACAACAGATTTGGACAGTCACATATAATTATCCTGAGAAACAAAAATCACAAATGAGAAAAAAAATTACATCTCTTCTACATGTGATTTCATTCACTACTGGAAAACAAGCCATGGTTCACAGCCGACTCTCAAACAGAAAAACAAATCGGGTACAATCAGATTTCAAAGCTATATTCTACAAAGAGGTTAAATCCTGGCCCACTTTTAGAAAGCTTATCTAATTCAGTGGAAATCAAGGCTGGACAGGTGGGTTCTGTATCTGAGGAATGCCCCAATGCAGTATGTAGATCCTACCCAGTATAAGGAGTAAGAAGTCATTTAGGCCAAGATTTCTGTTCCCTCTGTGTCTTAAATGTTACTTCTCTTTTGGTTAACTATTAGATTTCCATCAAGTTCTACAGTCTCTTCAGATTTATCTGAAAGTCTGTAAACAGGCCAATCAAATCCAGCTACACAGGAATAGGTTGGTTTTGGGGGTGTTTTGGGGGTTTGTTTGTTTGTAAGTGTTATAGTACTTATTGTGTAAGTGATAGTGTAAGAAGAATTAGGTACAAAGGATATTTTACAAATTTTTCTAAAAATAAGAGTGATACTAAGTCTGATATCCTTTCTGTAAGAAAAACAGCAAACAGACCAACTTGTCATCACCTGTTTGTCATGAAATAGGTTTTATAGAATCACAGAATGTGTTCGGTTGGAAGAGACACTTAAAGGTCATCTAGTTCAACCCCCCTTGTTCTTTTGGACAGAATTTGCTGCCCGATTTCTATCCACTGCTATGCTCAATAGCCATCGGGAATGACAATAAAACTTCAGCTTGGGAAACTAGCATGACTCAGATGCCTATAGCAACTGAGAGTCACTGATCCCCAGTTAGGAGGTATATGAGAACCTTATCTACCTGTTCCTTCTAGTAAACCAAAACCAAAAGGAAAACAGTTTTGGCACAACTACTTCATTTATCAAGGAGAGTTAAGGGGAAAAAAAATATTAAGGATTAGTTCAAATGGATGAGAACGCCTCAGTCTTCTTTAGACAGAGTTAACTCTACTCCTATGATTACTAATATCTTCCTGTTGGTTCTGGTCACAAGCAAGTCTACTGAAAAAATACACCACCTTACTGCTCTCTGGCAT
The DNA here is from genome assembly GCF_000695765.1 of Mesitornis unicolor. Taxonomy (NCBI): domain Eukaryota; kingdom Metazoa; phylum Chordata; class Aves; order Mesitornithiformes; family Mesitornithidae; genus Mesitornis; species Mesitornis unicolor. The sequence continues at coordinate 5,559 of NW_010197023.1, forward strand.
AAGATTTTCCATTGCTCATTCCTGTGGAGCTACACTTTGTTCCAAGAACCAAGTTTCCCCCTAACTCAAGTTTTTCCTATAGTAGTAAACACAGAAGGAGCTAGAAGAGACTTCAAAATATAATCTTACCTAATTCCTACTGTGAGATACAAAAAAGTATAGTTGGATCCTCCTTTCCACTTCTTTGTGTCTAACGTGATTCTGGAAACCTCTAATCTCAAAAGCTGTTCCACAGCATTTTTAATAATCTATTTCAGTGCCTATCTATGCACACAAATGAGTTATTAAGAAGATGTAGAGGGCTAAATGACATAATAGATGCAAGGTATTAGGCAGCTGCCACAGAAACTTGCACATCTAAAACAGTTCTTATTTTTCTATTACCCAGCCCAAGTCATACTACGTTTTTTCTGCGCTCCTCTAATGAAACAGTATCTCCTGTAAGGCTTTTCAGTTCTCATGAGATGTCTCTCCCACAACCCTCATGTTTTTCCTATGAAATGAAACAAAGTCACTTCCCTTCAAGATTTCCTGCAGGTCATATTATCAAAGCACTCTATTACAGCTGCAGTATACAGTCCTCTACGTGATCAGTGCTAAGCAGAGAATAACAGCTACATCCCCCTTACATGTGACATTCCTTGTTCATACATCTCATATGTTTGTCCTACAACTATATACCTCAGGTTTTTGTTGGCTAGACTACTTTAGGTTTTTATTCCTCTTTCCAAATGTATGCAAATCACACCAAGTTGTGCTCACCTTTTGGGATTTCAACTCACTGTGTTTGGACTGTCTTTCCAAATTATCAAAACAACTGCTTTAATTCAAACCACCTTTTTCCCATGTGGGAACCCTTTTAAATTTTCAATTTGAGGCACAGGACCCTGTGTAGTGCACTTAGGCCTAATAATAATAGGCTTGCTTTTGTCAGTTACCATTCTTGACTTCTTATAAGCTACCAGTGGATTCACAGGATCTGCAGACCACAGCTTAGAAGTCATTTACCTTCATCCCTGTGAACTCATCTTGAATTTCAACATGCTAATGCAACATCCCAGCTTACTGCTCTCCACAAATACATTCTCTGTATTCTAATAGCCAAATGCCTAATAAAAACACAGAACAAAACCAAACAGAAGAATCACTGGACCTATCTGAAATGCCCTCTCACTTGTCAGTGAGCCATTAACAACACTTGGAGACCTTTTCTAAACCCCTTCTGTGTTCACTTTACAACAATTTCATGTACAGTTCCCTAGCCATTTTCTAGGAATGATGTGTGAGACAGAGTCAAGAATATTGCATGCCATTACTGCATGAAGAAATAACAAAATCAAGATAACTCATTCATGTATCGCTCATCTTTTCTCTACTAGGCTAGCTACACTGCCAAGGAAGGAAATTGCAACTGTCTGACACAATCTGATCTTGATAAATCTATACTGGTTACTTATCAATTTTATTGTTCCAGAGGTGCTTATAATAAGCAACTGTTTAATAACTTATTAAAAATATGTGGGGAGATTAAAGTTTCATTGACAGGCTTATAATTCCTTTCTTCTATAAGGTTTTATTGACCGGTTTACAATTCCCTTCATTTTCCCCAGCATCTTTAAAAAAACGGAGATAAAGAAAGAGAGAGAGAAAAATAGCGAGTGTAGTTTTACATTTGCTCATTCCTCTGAAGAACCTCCTCCTGTCTTCCCAAATACTCTCAGAAGAGTCAAACTACAGAGTTCCTGATAAAGGGGAGGATAATGCTGACTTTTCCAACCTCCAAGTTCCTACCTGAGGACAATAAACTATTGAAATCAGTGAAAGAGGCAAGATAGGTTAATGACACAGGAGCTTAAATGGTATGCTGAGGTTTCTGGAGAGCACAGAGAGGAAAATTATGAGAAGTGGATTTTACTGAGGGTGACTCCTGACCATATAGATTCAGAAAAAATGACTAGTTTGCCAGAGTGGATATCAGTGGTTCAAATGTTTTTTAAAAAATAATAAGGATAGTAGGAAAAAAAACCAGCCTAAGCCACTAACCTTATTGCTTACCTTGCCTGTTGAGGGGCAATAAAACTGACTGGTTCAACAGATGTTTAACAAAACACTTCTGAAGAACCTAGTAAACCCATTTGGCCAGATTTGGCAAGGGACAGCATGCCCAGGTGTTGCCTTCAGCTGCACTGCTGGGAAAGCGCAGGAAGCCACTGTCTCCATTGTTTCAGTCAAGGGCACCCCTCACTGCTATAGCAAGAGGCTGCTGTGCTAATGGAAATCCCGTTAGCTCTCAATTGCAGTGACCACTGTCTCTTGCCAAGTTTCCCCAAAACATGAATGCCTAAAAAGGCCTGTAGTTAAGAAATTCTCCAGGAGACTGGGAGGCAGCTCACCCTGTCAGGGATAGGAGAGACAGAAGCCATTCTGACAGGCTGTCAGGACACTCAGAAC
>NW_010197023.1:8020-19977 GCF_000695765.1 Mesitornis unicolor
AGCAAGAAGGCAATCTTTTTTTCTGTACCTGCCTTGAAGTAAATGGAAATGTCAGGTTACCTAGAAGGTAGGCTGAACACTGGATTCAGCACATGAAGACGACATTACTGCACTGATGTATCTTGATATGCACCATTAAGTTAAAGCAGTCTGCTGGTACTGCCAGAAACAACCCCGTCATATGTGCATTAATTTAAATATTGGTCACAATAACCTATCTAGCCTTAAAGGCACATCAGAAGGTGCTTCTCTCTCTCTCTCTCTCTCTCTCTCCCCCTCTTTTTTTTGTAATAGAAGAAAAAATAAAGAGAAGGAAGTTTATAACAAGAAAGAAAACCAAGAGCAAGAGACAGTAATGAAGATGAATGATGGCCCCAGTTTATTCAACACAGGTTATTTCTAGCATTTATGCACTCTGGTTTCATTCTTCATCCATGCTAGCTGTCACTACCAGCTCTGAGTTATGTTTACACCTACCTGTGGCGAAGAAATTATAAGAGAAGAGTCACTCCCTTTACCAGTATTCATTCACTAGTACAATACATACACTTATTTTCTTAGCTGGATCAGCCTGAGGCCTGTGATGTTACCTGTGGGGAGTTACTGCACAATTTCAGTTTGCTGTGTTCAGTGTATATACAGGACTCAAGCCTGTACAAGGCCTATACAAGGCCTCACATCTTCTGTACGTTGGCAATACAGTGATGCATCTCATCAGATAGTAGCATGCTGGAGCAGTTAGCAGGCTTACACAAAACCTAGTTAGAAGAACTGAACCGAACATGAGCATACTAGAGATAACCACAATCACATACATAGATGAAGGATTCAGCACATTTCTTATCTCTTACTCCTGACAAATGTCTACATTTCATGAGTTAAATTCAGAATTTGAAATTATTTTTGCCAGCAGTAACTATTTATACCTTAGCATTCAATGAAGACCTTGTTGAAATCAGCCATTCCTTTACCATGGCATCTCAAAGTCATTCACGAACACAGCTGGCAAGGTATCTTGATCCACATTTGCAAACATCAATTTAGGTAAGCAGGAATCCTTCCATTGGGATTTGGAAATTTCATTCCATGTTTTGCCCTTCTACAATATATAGCTCTTCATTATGTGTTTGTTTGTATAGGACTTAAATGAAAACTTTGTTTAAACAGATCCTTCAGTCTAGAAGGATGGCTTATAGCTCCCATTTTGAACAACTACAGTGGTGCACGACCGACTAACAGATTGACTTAGCAGACCTTAACAATTCACAAACTTGCAGAGGAAACATCATAGGAGCAAAAATGCCAGTGTTTGAACGAAACAATGGCAAACTGAAGAGTAAGCATTGGCATAATTTTACTTCACAGTGATCCAAATGAATTCAGTAGTACTTTTCCTATAGATGCTCCAAAACCAGGGCTAATTCAGTCTCTTTTATTAATGCTAGGATTGTTTAGTTCAAGACAAAAACATATTTATCTGAGCTGAATACAGATGAATGTTTTTTAATAAATTTTACCAGACAAACCCCGTTTTCAGATACAGAAAAATATATTTATCACTCCAATTAATATACATTTATGCTACATATGAAGTAAACTCATATCATTAGAAAAATAATTAACATGTTTCTAATGCCATGTAAATCCATGTCCTTAGAATACAAAACCTCTATTTCTGAATTATATACCTTCCTCTCCCAACCTCTCAATAAATTCAGCCATCTTCATCATTATTTTTTTCAGCATCCCAATTTTTAATACTGGTTTTCTATGTGAGTACTCTAGAATAGCACCATAACTTGTTTTATCTAAGGCAAGAGAAACTATATACATACATATGCAGTGGATATGTTACATCCTTACAAAAATAAACCAAAAGCTGAAAGGTTCCCTTCAGAAAAATAACCTGTCTTCAGAAAGAAGAAAGGTATATACTTTTGATGATTTCACAATACATCCTGGCACCATATGTTTCATTTGCATTGGGGTTTTTTTCTTCTGTTTTTGTTTTTCTTCTCTCTTGAAAGACTACAGCAAACTCTATTATGCATAGATTCAGAAAGTACAAGTCAGCCAAAAGTTGCAGATCTCTCAGGATAGACACATCCATCTGCCATTTCACAGCAGGAGAACAATAGCAGCTTCAGTATAGACACAACAAGCTTACACAATCCTTACACAACCAGACAGAAAATCTGCCTTAGCTGGTAGCTAGCTGCCTTTGAAACTGCAGACAGATGTTCCCGAGTAACACCAGGATCAATTGCTGCTTTCTTGTTTCTGTATTATTCAATTCCTCATTTGTTCATACCAACCAAAATACAGTCAGTTTACTGCTTGTAATGTCTACAGAGCTTTGGGAAAATCAGATTTCAGAAGCAACAGAACCCAAGACGTAGAAGTTCAGGGTACACTATTCTTTAATCTGCAATTTTCCTGCTCCTGGGGCCTATTTTAAAAGTAAGTGATCCATAAAGCTTGACAAAGTCTGTGCCTGTATTTGTATAATGATCTTCTAGAGCATGCTCAGCAGCCTCCAGTGATCTTCTCTATAAATCCATTTAACAGACAGTATATTGCATTACTTCTCTACTGTTGAAAAAAGATTAACTTTGATTTTTTAAATTATTTATTTCACATGTGTAGATCTTGAAAACAGAAGTTCTAGACTGAAAAAGAATTCTTTGTAAAACACCCAAATTTAATGTTCTGACTGAGCAGAAAAACTGGCAAAGCACTGGCTGCAGTTCAAGTAAGCGCTACTGATAAGAGTCAACCAATTTACATGACTAAAAATAATCTCACCAGGCCCATCTGTAAAACTTCTGTTTCAGTAGTATGTGGGGGTTTTTTCCTGACAGTGAGCGTCATTAGGTTTTGATTATAGCAAATTTGCAACACTGGCTCCTTCACAGTTCCCACATTTTCCAGAAGTAAACAAATGGCTCCTTTTTAAAGAGAATAGTGCCGGTATCCTGTGCTGTACTGTACAGTTTGCCTCACTGAGAATAAGTTTCTAAACCAAATCTGACTGCTAGTAACTGAGAACATACTGAAAACGTACACCTTGGAGTACCTTCGGAAGTCAACATTGGGATTTAGAACTAAGCAAAACCCAAATAAAGCAAAATAATCTCAAACATGACATAAGTCCACAGGATGAAGGCTGACACTATACCCTGTAAAAACCTCACCAGTTTTTCCTCTAGAATGCTATCATCTGGATTTCCTCTTTTCAAGGATCACAAAGACAGAGAATGGTGACAGGCCAGAAAAGGAAAGAAAATAAAGAAGCTTGGGAATGAGTAAGAATAAAATGCTCAAAAGATGAAGATGTAATGGAAGTATATGCATATTACTGATAGAGAGTATGCTTTATACAACATTTGATTTCCAAGGTTTCATGTAAAAAAATTGTCTCTGCCTCTCAAATATTTCTGGATATTTTCCAGACTTTGGATATGAAGTTCTCCTTACCTCCTCTCCTTTTTGAAACTATAAAGCAAACTCATTTTCTTTTGACATCCCTCTAAGAGGTAGTTCAGTCCCACCTAACTGGCAAAGACAATCATGCATTAAGTCTTAGTTCTTTAACATTTGCTGGGTAGGAGCAGTATATAAAAACTGAATAAAGAATATCTCAGATCCCAAGACAGAGTATATATGTCACAGCAGAGGAGGAAAAAAAAGGCAAGGAAAACTCTTTTAGAGGGGCTTTGTTTTAGCTTGGTTTTGGATGGTAGGGGTTGTTTGCTTTCTCATCTGGCTGAAGCTCAAATAGCCTGAAACCACAGCACAGATTGAGCAGGAGGAAGAGTGCAGCTGGAAAAGTCAAAAGGTAACAGAAAGCTGAACTTCTCACCATCAAGCAACAGAACAACAGTTAAACCTGCCACAAAGGAAAATTAAATCTGAAATACCTGCTTCTCACTTGTATCCAAATCTGATAATATGTCTGGTCACTTTTCTTGTACATTACCACTTTTTGTGAAGCCTTATCATACTACATAAGCCTTGTATTTTCCATTAAGAAGTACTTTCCTAAATAGCAGATTATTTTAAGCATGCTTGAATTAATTTATCATTCTGCAAAACAGGCTATGTTCTACCTAGTAACAAATTCAGACTCTAAAACATCAATTTCTACTTTTCTAGCAAGATTAAGCTGATTTTTACTTGATGCAAACTTATCCTTTAAAGAAAATAAAGTCTCAGGTAAACATTAGAGTTTCCCCTTTTTCCTTACATCAAGGTCCACAGATCCATTAGAATGGGAGCTGTGCCTCCAGAAAGCAGAGCAGAGAAATATTCTTCTGGTGTGGACATACAGCACACTGCAAACAAGCATCCCTCTCTTTTGTCTGCTCTTTTCTCCTCCACTTTTCTCCCTTCTTGTGCTCCCTCAGAAATTAGATATACTGATAATATCTGGGACCAAGACTGGACCAAACCTGAAAAAGGAAAGTGCACAATACTGAACTAGCACTTGAGAGACGAGATCCTTACTCAAGTAGTACAACTGTTCAGGGCAGAAAGTTCCTAAAGGACTCAATATTAAAATGAAGAAGGAACAGTTTTCAAATTAATTCAAGAATAAATCGCCATGACAGTTACAAGGAATGGTTTCATGATTTAGAAACATTTTTCCTAGGAAAGGTCTCAAATTCAAATAAAGTCTCCCAGTGGAGATACAACAGATCTCAAGATACAGCAAGACATTTTAATATAGTGTTGGGAGAAATGAAGTTACAATCTATAAACTATACAGCAAGAATAAAATCTGTACCTTAAGGAACCATTTAATACTTGCAAATAACACTTTTCTTGCATGTGTTAATATCTTTACTATAATATCATCATACTTTTGCCCAAAACTCTCATAAAAAGTCACTAAGGTTGTGCTTCACATATTTAACATGGTATTTAACTTTACATAAACCAGTACACTTGTTGACGACTTTCAGGTGCCTAGATCAGCAATGTCCCACATCATCCAACCACTCCTTTTAAATCCACATGAGCCCAGATAGAAGCCTGCTATTGACTAGAAAACTCCTGCCAAGGTGTAGTTGCAAAGCCTCCGTGCTTTGTTAAATAAACCGAAGAGCAACAAGTTCTCCAGTCAGAAATGTATAAAAAAAAGTGTCAAGGCCACTCTCAGTCCAATCTTTTGTTCCACTACAGGTGACCACTGAAATAAAAAGTGAAATTTACAAAGCCTCATCCAAATATAGCCTTAAAAACCAAACAAACAAAAATAAAGGCAAAAAAAAAACCCCACCAGTTCCCACTGTGTCCTCACACATCGGCTGGCAGAAAGGGATTATCATTAGCAGCTTCCAGATGCAAAGAGACTGATCACAAACTCATTGGCGGGACTTGTAATGCACTACATACATGCACCCGGCTGTGAGCGCCACTTTGCCCACTGGCACCATCACACAAGCACCAGTCCATCTTCCTTAATGTAAACACAAGAAGTGTGTGGCCAGTTCACAAAGCAACGGGAAACTTTGATTCCCCTGGTGCAGGGGAATCGCTCTGCAGGTCAGGCATAACTGCAGCTTTTATAACAAGTATTGATGTACTCACCAGCACATGCCTGCTATTTGTGTAGGCAGGAGCAGTGTGACACTTCAGTGAGTGGCAGCTAAATGGAGCAGACCCTCAAATGCCCTTCACCTGAACCAAATCAGGAAGATCCCTTCAAACAGAAGTTGCTTTCTACCACCAAAAGATGCAGAAGTGGACAATCTCCGCAGCAGATGAGGACATGGAAGGGAGACATCCACAGTCACTGGATAAGTAACTCAACCACTGAGTTTGCCTCTGCAAGACAGAAAATATTTTGATAGGTCTCAGGAGGTACTAGGCTTTGTTTCTGTGATATCACTTACTGCTCAGTGCTGACAACTGCATCTTCCATCAATGTTTTTCTAGGGCATGGCCTTGTACCTGGAAACATTCATCTTAGCGTGCCCAGTGCCACGTCTCTCAGTCACTGCTCAATATGGAATACTAGATACAGGAGTCAGAGCTTCACGGCTCTCCTTGTTGCATAAAGCACTGCTTCGATTTCCACGAACAGCCCAGCTTATTTTCCTCTTTCCAAAACTAACACTACTGCTACTGTAATCCTGGAAAAAGAGATACCCAGGGGAGAATCAGACGGTAATGACAGAAGTTGTGAAAACAAAATGGCTTCCTTCCATCTGAAAAACATAACTGCTGGGGAGGGTAAAGGGAGAATGCTTTGAAGAGGAATCTCCGCATTAAGAATTTATTTAGATGTGTCAGACAGACAGTGTCCTGCTGTGCTTGTCCTCAGTTATCTGGAAGTAGAAATAAGATGGGGAGCAGATTGCAAAGCTTTGATCTGAAGCAGTGCAAGGCTGGTTTCATCAGATTCTCAAGGTTGAGATCTGTTCCTAAAACTCTCATACATCTTATGTATCTACAGACCTCCTTTGATCAAAATGATGAGTAGCCCCTTTTGCACCAAAAGAGAAAGCATCTGGTAGAAGAAAGAGGCCTGCATATAACACCAAGGCTGCAGTTTCAGGAACCACCAAACTAGTTTGAAGGTTTCTTGCCACTCAACAGAGGAACTAGACAGAAGCCTTCCCCTTCCAGCCCTCCCTTCCCACTGCTCTGTGCCTGGCCACTCAGTCCCGTTTCCTTCCCTCTCTTATGCCAGCATGTGACAGACTCTCCTAACAAGACACTGCATTTAAAAGCCCGCATATTTTTTCTTTTGAGTTAGTTTGGGTGAGGGGAGGAGCAGGGCTGCTCAGGATCAGAGCAAGGATATATCCTCATGCATTTCGTGGGAGGATCTAGACACTGGGCTGCTCTCAAGACTGCCCTCTTCAAGTACCATTGGAAAAGACTGCTTCATCTATGAGATTTTAAAACATCTCTAATTTGCCCCACCTGTAATATTTTTTCTTGTATCATTCAATAGAAGTCAGGCCCACACATTATTTTTTTCTGATGGCTCCAGACATCTCTGCTTTCTATTAGGACTGAAGTAGGGAACAAATATTCAGCCTCAGTAATTGCTCATGCTAAGGCTTTCTGCAGTCATGGCAACAGATAAACAGAAAGTCTTTCAGATTTAGGAGAGACCTACCTAAAAATGTTATTAGCTTGCTTGTTTGTTTTAACTGACTGAAGGGTACAACAGTTTAAAATAAACAAAACCATCTTCTTATTGAGTAACACAAACAGTTAAGTTTGCAGCACACAATGTCATTGAAATTAAACATCTGTTAATTACGTAATGAGAGCATTGTTAGCATTATGTGTCCTAAATATTCACAGTATTTTGTGCAGTAACAAAATTATTTCAGGGACAAATGCACATTGCATACTAAAAAATACGATGCTTCCATGAAATACTATGCCTAGTACCTGCCACTTATCTTCATTTGTTTGAGAAAATCAAGTTTAAAGTACACAATAATAACTGCTAATGATTTACTGATTTTCTTCAGATACTTAATGTTACTACAAAACACAAACCTGCATCTTTCACTTTCACTATGCAAGCATTCAAGATCTCCTAGAACATCACATGTATTTTAAATAGCTGTTTAGAATTACAAGCTTAATTAGATAATATGGATTTAAATGGCCTACACTTATCCACTAGTTAATAAACTAATTTATCTGGCCATACCTGAGTAAGTATATGACCATTTGAAGTATGCCCCAAGTGATAAAGCACTTCTGTTGTGAGATTTTAAATCTAGAGACTTTAAAAAAAAATCTGCCCATTTACTACTGGTTTGAACACCACCAGAAGCCCTTCAGTGGTCAAATGACCAAAAAAGTAAACAAAAAATTATTTGTCTTATACCATCTCAATACTCAAAGGAGAGTGCCAAAATTATATCAGAGGGTAAACTTGATACCCAAGCTTCACTACTGCAAGAGTGGATACCCTCTGAAGCTTTTCTCTCCTGATCAGAAACATCAAGAGATGGCCATTAGGGCCTTTATCCTTGTAAGGGATGACAAAGTGAATTATGACACCAGAGCAATCTCCTGTCCCAATCTAGATAAAGAAATTTTTTTTCAGACAAGATTTAATTTGCATTATTCTTTGCAAGCAAGAGAAGTGGCAAGCTCCTCACTAAAGAAGGCTGAGATTTTACAAAAAAAAAACCCTAGAAAAAAACCCACCATTTTATAAAAATTTTCCAAACTTTCAACAACAGCACCTAGTTACCACAAAATTACCACAAGTTGGTAATATGAATATAACAGTTCTTGTAACAGATGAGATAAAAACACAAAGATTCCTGTAACAGTGGAGGTAACAGAGATGTATGAAGTCACACTGCACAGAAAAACAGGCATACTAATAAAAACAGTGTAAGGAGGATAAATGCATTCACTTCAGCAACGCACATGCCATGAGCGAACCACTGGCGCAACTCATCAAGGAGCAGCTCAGTGGCACTCTGTTGACTGTGTCAGGCTTCCTGAACCATGTCAGTACTGCATTCTGTTGGAAATGGTGGGATGTTCTAGTTCACTGGGTCAGAAGACATTCTTCAGTTATGTTTCTTCGAGATGATCAATATCCCAAATAAAAGGGAAAAAACACTCAAGAAAAGTCCATTCTGCATTGCGTTTAGCAAAGCCCCACTTCTTTGCTCCTACTCAGCCACAGCAGGACTTACCTTCTCAGAAAAATGTTTGTATGTTTGTTTTCCCCCCTCTGGATACAACCAGCCTTCTTACAAAAAAAAACAACACAACACTCCTTCTCCTGATCAGATGCCAAATCAACCTGATGCTTTTCTTTCTAGCTCTCCTCTCCATGTCAAACAACTACTACAGGTGTTGCAGAGAAAATCCGACAGGGCCATAGTTTTAACTAATTCTCATGTGCCCAGTATACAACTTAAAAAATTAGTGAAGCTCAGTTCTCTGTAAATGCAACATAAATCCACAGCAGTTTACAAAGTATTCTAAATTTAAAACCATCCACAAAAAAGCTGTTTTTAAATAAAATTACTCTACTTTCAATGCACATATACTGGTTTGCCTTCGCATCTGTTATCTACATCCCTATCAAGCAAAGCTCTGTGGACTTTTAGTTAACTGCATCATTAACTTAAAAGTATTTTCAATGTTTTGTGGGAAAAAAAACCACCAAAAAACCCACAACCCAAAACTAACACCAAAACCCCAACGACAACAACAAAAAACAACAAAACAAAAAACAAAAAACTCCACAATGCATCCCTGGCAACAACATGAAGTAAACTTAGATCTCACTGTATTTCAGAAAAAAGTCTCTTAAGCCCAAGAGTTCAGACAATAAGCATTAGCCCCTTACATCAAGTGTAGCTTATAAATGATCAACCTCTAACAATCCCTACCCTACTCTAGAGGGTCACATAAAACATACTGCTGCCTAATTGGCAAAATATTTAACCAGTCTGAATAATCACTTAAAGTGAAGTTGATTCCATGTGTTTATACATTGTCATTTTCAGTTTGCAGAAAGTATAAGCCAGTTAGCCTTAAAATCTATTTGCAGCCCATTTCCTTTGCTGTGGAAATATATACAATAGCCACTAGCAAATGGCACATTTACACATGAAGTAACTGTTTTTAAGGTTTACTTTAATTATAACTGGGAACCTGGTACTCTGAATGCTATTGCTGATTCTTTATGATGTGAGAAACTAATCTAAACCAATTTTCTCAATTAATGTCTTTACAGTCTTACCTAACAAAAAAAAAATCTCTGAAAAAATTACCTGGTGAAATATTTGAATTCAATTGCTGGATAAATCTCATTTTCTCAACTAGCAGAGAGCAGTCTTTTCTTACATTTCTTCAGGAAATGGTTACAAATTTTAGAAAACAACCTCTTTAAAAAAAAAAATCAGTTTCTGACAATCTCTTTGGAAAAACTGACATGTATTAGCACACCTCCAGGTAAACAAACACCAAAAGCAAAAGACTAGAGAATAGTTGAATTTTACATTTAATCCTAGCATATTTAAGGAATCCAAGATTACTTCCCTTTGATCTATGATGAAAAGCAGGCAGAGACAACAAGCCGTACATCTTCCACTGATTTTTACTGGAGCCACTGGTTTTCAGCTCCTTGGAAATAACCAGGCCTTGAGTATGAGGAATGTCTCATGGTAATAAACAAAGGATACATTGTATCACATACTTCCAAAATGTACCAGCAAATTACCATGCAATTCCCTTTTTCTTGTGATACTGTGAGTGAGATTTTCAAACACAGCTGGTAATTAGGTGTGTAAAGTTAACATGAAGTTGCTTATGGTGGCACATAAAAGGAGAACTGGGAGGAATTTAGCTCCTAAAATACAAGTCTAATGAGACAACGGGGCAGCAGCCCACGTGCCCACTTGCCCCACGGCACTGACAGCTCAGGAGCTAGCTCTTTGTTGGGCTGGAGAATTTCCTTCAGCAGTGCCAAAACACGGGCACTCTTCACAAACAGAATCGTACCAGAAACCCAACACCTGCCTTCATCACCAGTCACAGATAACACCACAAAATTCTGATTAAATCTTGTGATGTATGTGATGCTTTACACTCCCCAGACAGGACCTTGTATATTGTTCATATCATAGAATCATAGAAACGTTAAGTTTGGAAAAGGCCGCTGAATCATCAAGTCCAACTGTCAACCCAACACCATCATGCCCACTGAACCATGGCACAAAGTGCCACATTTACACGTTTACTGAACACATCCAGGGATGGTGACTCCACCACTTCCCTGGGTAGCCTGTTCCAGTGTTTCACCGCTCTTTCAGTAAAGAGTCACATGGAAAAGACGAGGGGTAAAGGACACAAGTTGCTTCAGGAGAGATTCCAACTGAACTCCAGAAGAAATGTTTTTACCATGAAATCAATCAGACATTGGAATAATTTTCCAGGGGAAGTGGAGAATTCCCATACACTGCTCAGTTTTAAGAGTCAGCTTGACAGGGTGCTGACTCAGCTAATTTAAACGATACTTTTACCTTGAGAGGCTGGACTAGATGATCCTTGTGGTCCCTTCCAACCTGGTATTCTACGATTCTATGAGAAAGAATTTTTTCCTAATATCCAATCTAAATCCCTGGTGCAACTTGAAGCCATTTCCTCCCATCCTATCACCTGTTACTTGGAAGAAGGGACCAACACCCAACTCACTATAACCTCCTTTCAGGTAGTTGTAGAAACCAGTAAGGTCTCCCCTTAGCTTCCTCTTCTCCAGAGAGGAGATAAACAATCCCAGCTCCCTCAGCCACTCCTCATAGAACTTGTTCTCCAGACCCTTCACGAGCTTCGTTGCCCTTCTCTGGACACCATTCAGTGCCTCAATGTCCTTCTTGAACTGAGAGGCCCAGAACTGAACACAGTATTGCGGTCTCACCACTGCCGAGTACAGAGGAAGGATCATTTCCTACTCCTGCTGGCCACACTATTTCTGATGCAGTCCAGGATACCATTGGCCTTCTTGGCCACAAGGGCACATTGCTGGCTCATGGTCATCCTGCTGTCCACCAACACCCCCAGGTCCTCTTCTGCACGGCAGCTTTCCAAGCGTGGCAACCCCATGAATGCTGAGGAAAAAAAAAGAAAATCCATCTCTCAAGACATTTCAAGCAATGAAAGAACATTATCTTTTACTAAGCTTCTGCACTTCTAAATGAAAAATTAGGTTTGTATCAGAAGGAAGCAAAAATATTCTCAATTTCTTCTGATTTAGAAAGCAAGTATACAAATTGAAGTACGTTCGATCCCCTCATCCAGATCACTGATAAATATATTAAACAGAACTGGCCCCAGCACTGAGCTCTATGGATCACCACTTGTGACTGGCCTCCAACTGGATTTTTAAACAGAACTGGCCCCAGCACTGAGCTCTATGGATCACCACTTGTGACTGGCCTCCAACTGGATTT
>NW_010197024.1:0-16587 GCF_000695765.1 Mesitornis unicolor
TGTTCTGTGATTCTGTGATTCTGTGATATGGCAGTGTTATTTAACCAAAGGATTTGAAAAAACAAAATCACTGTTTTTTAATATAACAAACACTCTCTAACACTGAAGACCCAAAATATCCCTGACCCTCTAGGTGTGATTTGTAATTTCCCTCGTGCTCTCAGTAGCTTTCTGAGTTCCATGAAGTGAATTACCAATGTCATTAAAGCTAAAGCAACTCATGCAACTTGCTGAAGCTGCACATAATTAAAATGCAATGGAAATGTCTTCATGCAGGAACTTATTTCTTGTCATCCTCTTCAGGAGAGAACAGCATGTTCATGTACCGACAGAAGCAACCACCTCCTGCACACAGGGAGTGCTGATGGTGGAGCAGGGACTGAGAGCAAGGCAAGGATCTGCTTCTTCCTGTTATTCACACCACCCCTAGGCTGCAATGGGAAAGGAGCCCAAGTGCACTGGGGTCATGCACTCCCAGAGAAACCTTCAGTTGCATAAGCAAGGCTGGTAACTCCATGCCCCGCATGGATGCATACAAACCTCTCAAGGGAGCTCATAGGCAGCTGGAAATCTGCCCAACCTTCCCCTGGCCTCAGGGGTGTAGAAAGGCTGTGCCAGGTCCCAGCATGGGCCTGGGAAGGAGGCGTTGTGCCAGCCCCAGCTTTGGGTTAATGAAAACCTCAGCGACTTCTGAGAGATTATTTGTGCTCACTGGGATTGTTATTTAAAGGCCCAGATCTCCTCCAGTCCAAAACTATTAGCATCATCTGTCACCTACTTATTTCTGATTTACAGTCACCTCTCTAGGACTTCAGTGGGCTTTCTAAATTTCTCTATTACTACTTTTACATAATAATAATAATTTTGGAGCTGACTGTACTTATTAACTTAGTTCATATGCAAAATGTTAAATATTTTCAGTATTGGGCATATTATTGTCTTTTTATCATACTAAGTTAATGGCTACACTCTCTTGAAAAATTGAATATAATACTCTTATACAACAGTGCAAAGCACATTAGAATTCACAGGTTTTTTCCCGTGATTAATATTTTGGCTTTACCTTGCATTTATGACCTAGGTTTTTTTCAGTGTTTTAGCCTGCTGATATCCTTTCTCCTGGAAGTCACTGAAAGTCATTGAAGAATTACAGAATCACAGAATGGCTTGGGTTGGAAGAGACCTTTAAATATCACCTAGTCTAAACCTCTCACCATGGGCAAGGATGTCTTTCACTAGGTTAGGTTGCCCAAGGCCTCATCCACCTTAAACACTTCCAGGTATGAGACATTCACAGCTTCTCTGGGCAATCTCTTCCAGTGTCTCATCACCCTTATAGTAAAGAATTCCTTCCTTATAATTACTATAAATCTACTCTTTTTTAGTTTAAAACAATTAATGGAATCAAAGCCAGAGACTCCAGAAACCTGACCCTCAGCAATGACATTGTTAGTTAGCTTTATCCTTCAGAAAGGCTGGAACACTGCCAATTCTCCCAGTTTAACTGCAAATCTCTGAAAAGCCCAGATCCAGTATTCATGGACAGGGAATGAAGCATTTTACAAGGGAAAAAAAACTTATAGGATTAATGGTTGTGGAGAAAAGTTTGGGAAAGGGAAACTACAGTGGACTGAAATCCACAGCACAGATAAACTATTCAAATGTTATTTTAAAGCCTTCTGATTTTAATACTGACCTAAAAATTTTGCATCTCTCTGAATCATGATAACATAGAGAACAAATCCTAAAACTAGGAATATTTGTGTGTGCTTAATTCCACTCTTTTGTAGAGCGAATGCAATTGACAGCTGCCACAGTTTTGTTTGGATCGCTACATGTAGTGACTTCATTTAAGTGAAGGTTTTGCTTTCATTTACAAGCGGAAACATAGGGTGTTGTCGTGTGCTGCACTAATGGGATAAATCTGGGATTTCCACAGAACCTCCCATACTTATCTTCTCCCTGATGTCTGTTATAATGATGACCTCATCACAAAGAAAATCTTGTTAACTGTAAATGTTTTATCCCACACAATTGTTCGGGGTGAGGTTAAAAAGAAGGATGTCTAGCAAGAGCAAGAAGAGTCAAGGCATTGTGGCAATACAAAGCACATTACACACTGTTGATCCAGCCCAGCCCAGCAATGACTGCATGGCCACAACAGCTGTTCAATAATCTATATGAAAGGAGATGGTGTCTCCCAGCAGTACTTTCTTGCAGGTCCCAGTGACACTGAGCGGTGACACCTGCCCAGGTGACTCAGAGTGATGCCCATGCTTGTGGCCAGGCTGACAACTGACATGCCTTGGTCTGGTGCTGCTGGGTACAACTCGGAGCAGACATGGAGGATGAGGACACGGTGCTCTTACACTGTTGCCATAACCCCTTTGCCCTGCGGTAGCAGCCAGCTATGCCAGCTGTAGGTTAGGACCCCAGCATTTTAAAGGTTCCTATAGAAATGGTAATAGA
Source organism: Mesitornis unicolor (assembly GCF_000695765.1). Classification (NCBI taxonomy): domain Eukaryota; kingdom Metazoa; phylum Chordata; class Aves; order Mesitornithiformes; family Mesitornithidae; genus Mesitornis; species Mesitornis unicolor. Next base: position 2,470 of record NW_010197024.1, read on the forward strand.
AAAGTGATCCCTGCACTAAGGAGCTTCCAGACTTAATATCCACCCTGTATATAGACAGCTTCATTCCTTAGGCCACCTATCTCAAGCCCTTTCCCCACTTAGAAGAATCAACAGTAATTTAAAATGATAAAAATTCAGTTTCATTTTTGTTGTCAGCTCCTTATTTCACGTCTTAAAATCCCATAGGAATAGTTATTGACCCATGGAGGTTTTACTGTATCTTGTGATTTCTATTAATGTGAAATAAAATGTGGAACTGAGACAGCAAAAAGCACATAGGCAGCAATTCCCTGTCTTGTGTTTCATGTGTATGGTAAGAATAAACAGCAGATGTCAGCACTAATACAGAACTTGAAACGTTCACATGTAATTTAGTCAGATCCTACTTTACTGTCCTCAAAACGCATATGCTCAGACTGTGAAGAAACTCATCAAAACCTCTGTTTGGAAGCACAAATATATTGCTATTTAAAGAACCTTAGCAAATTTTAAGTATCACTTCTACATGAGTACTCCTAGCTAGCAACAGAGCACATCTGCATGGATAGGTTTTTGCCTTATCCTTGCACTAAAAGATTGCCACATTCATGCAAAATGAAAATTATTTTTTAAAAGGGGCTTCAGAAGAGACAGTAGTTTGGAAAATACAAGTGCAAAGGTTCAAGAGAGACCTGATAAGCAACAATTAGGCCTGAAGCTGTAGGACAGAGGAGAATCAGAGGGCTTTTGGTGCAGTTGTCAGCTGGGGTCTGCGGTTCTACCTTGCTGTGGGGTAGAACAGAATGGGGTAAGTGTGTGAAACAGATGTAAGAACATGAATTCTGTGGCCAGGGATAGAAATAGATTCTGTATTTGCTGAACGAGACCTACAAATCACTGAAGATTTTCCTAGAAATAAAGCATAATTTAGCAGTACAAGTACACACAAACCATGGGCACTTGCATGCTGAACTACATGAAGATGTAGAAATAGGAGAACAGCATCCTCCCTGCCTAGTCACCACCACTTTGAGATCAATGGACACTGGAGGATTCTGGAGGATGTGCGGCATACATTAGCACGCTGTGTCCCAAGCCCTGGAAAATACTTCAGCTCTTGAAAAAGAAGACGAAAAAGAAAATTTAAAGTGTGCCACAGATTGCACAGACATCTCCTGCCAGCAGAAAGCACAGTGAAATTTCTTGGGGTTTTGACCACTGTCATGGCTACTAGTGGTACAAGAACATGATACCTATGATAGAGCCCAAGATTGCTCTATCCAGTATCTGTAGTGGGATGTCTCAAATTCTGCAGCAACCTGATGTCCGCAGCTGCTCCAAACAGGAATCTTTCAGGATCTCTCCCAAAATAGGAGCAATATTTATTCCAATACATAGGAATACATGGGCTTATTCTGCTGGATTTTTTTTCCAGCTTTCTGAAGTGTTTTCTATCAGCAAAAGGTAGCAAACTTAATGGCTTTATTATCTACAAATATAGCTTGGTCTCCGATGATCACATGTTCCTTAACTGACACTGAATGGAAGAGGACAAGAAGTATACCTAGGGTCAATTATGAAAGTAAAAATAGCTTGGCTATTTAAAATCGTATTAGTTCTGGTTACGAAACCAAACCAGCATCCGTTTACATTATGAACTTAAAAGACTCAGATAGTTCCTCCTGAGCTGAGAGCTAAGTCTCAGCCTGAACAAACTGGCAAGATGCCCAGAGCCACCTTCAGTTTTTAGCAACCACCACCATCAGGTTACATCCAACTGCATCCCTTGTCATTCCACGATCTATGCTCCCTGAACTCCTTTGCTCCATGTTATTTTTGCAAAAAATGGGTTGGCTGTTTTTATTAACTAGTAAAACAATTTACTTTGACTCATCTTCTCTGACCAGAAGAACTTAAGAGGGCATCAGTCTTAAACTTCTCTGTCAGCACAGAGATGTCAAACCAGAATTAAGCAGTGGAAAAATTGTTGAGGGAGAAAGTGGAAAAAACAACACAAACAGAATGAAAGTGAATCCCCTTTCTCAAAAGAGGGGAAAAGAAATATTGATGAGCTGACTTGCTGTTACTAGTTGATGCTCTGTTCAGGTTAGAAACTTCATTTTTCATGCAGAATCATAGAATTGTTCGGTTGAAAAAAAACCTTTAAGATCATTAAGTTCAACCATAATCTAATTCTATCAAATCTTGAGGTAAACCATGTCCCTGTGCACCACATTGGAGACACGATTCCTGAGAAGAGCTGCAGGCTTTTCATTAATTCACAGAAAAATCAGAAAAGTAAACAAATTATCCTGTAAATTAACAGTGCTTTGACCTCCACTTTTTATAACAAAATTGCCCTTTACACCACACACCTGAAATTAGCTGCATCATCTTTCCCTTTCAGGATACTCTAGTGCAGGATTACAGTCCTCTCCTTCCTTTACCTGTGCACTGCTCTCCCCAAGGTGTTTTCTCTTATCCTAAGTGGTGTGAGGCTCTTTTCCAAACAGAAGCACAGAAGACTGAATTTTCTACCTGTTTCAACACTTTCTTCATGCACACCAGATGTTCTTATGCATAATCTTGAGGGATAGAATGAGCTCTATATCACACTCTGAAGATGAGGAAATTCCTGTGGCTCCTCAAGTAAAGTGAAATCACACGATCTGTCTACCATAAATATCCCATATCTTGACTTTAGATATAAAAAGTATTAACAAAAACACTTGAGGAGTTCCTTATTACTGCTCCAGCAATGACAGAATGAGAGCTAGATTGAAGTATATTGGCTCTGTAACTGGTGCAATTCTCTACTCTTAGAAATCCCTGCCAGCCAGAAGAAACTTTCAATAGTTGATGGGTGACCTTTCACTCAGCAGCAGGCAAGGTTAGATCCAACTGAACACAACATAACAGCCTGACAGCACATACACAAAGGTGAGCTTTATGTCAGATTCAGACTCTTGTAAATATTAACAGGTAGGTAAAATGGGATTTTATCCACTGAAGATGTCTAGGAATCTGGCAGCTATTGGGAACAACAAAACAAATGCATATTATGTAGAAGGTACTGTATCACAGCATATCTTGATACCCAAAGTAATTTCTTTTCCCTGTCCATCAGTATCTTTTCAACCCTATCTGGGAAAGAATTCAGCCAGCCCTTTCTCATCAGAGATTTACCTCTTTCAGGCACAGAGGGGACAAAAAACTGCATCATATGTCAGTTGTGGGGGGCAGACATTAAAAAAGGGGCAGAGCTGCTTATTATCAAAGTAGTGATAGTTCTGTGTCCAAAACTTGGGGACCTCCAGTCTTTTCATATGAGGGCAAGTAGCAACCAGAAGCTGGACCCAGCGGAGCACTTCCTCCTGATGCCTCTTCGTCTGAGACCTCCCAGGGAGGAGATGACAAATGTTCCTGGGCAACCAGTGCCCACAGGGACCTTCAAATGAAGGGAACCGAGATGTTGTTGATAGTTCTCAAAGAACTAATATAAATATGTCAGTGAAAACATTATCCCAACGGAATGTAACAAGGCAATAACTTAATTTATTGAATGCAAACTTTTATTAACTGCTTGCTTCCTGAAATTATTTTGGGCTACTAAAAGTACCAGTAAATACAGAGTGTTCTGGGTAAGGCCTAAAATGAACTTTCAAAAAAACATTGAGTTTATGAATGTAGAGATGTAATTTGTGTGCAAACAAATGAGACCAGTCAAAAATTTTCAAGCACTTGTATAAACAAGGCCATTCATGAAATGCTGAGTAAATTGAAAGTGGGTGGTTCTCTCAGCAGTGCTCCTTCTTAAAAGAAGCTTCTAACCATTCAGTAGCTCCTTTGTGTGCTTTTTATTCTTATCTGTGATTCCATCTGTCACGAGACCCTCCACATCCTTAAATATTACCTCTTATCTGACCACTCTAGTCTAAAAGCAGAAAAAATATTTATGTGTTGCATAATTATATGCCACATGGCAGAGTGAGAGTGAATATGAGAATGCAGGCATGTGCAGTCGCATAAAGACATGACTTCATACTGAAAAAAATGCAGCCTCCATCAGCTTGCAGGGATACTATGATTTCTTGCTTGTCAGTTTACATGAGTAGTTTATCAGAAAAACACATTGACAGGATTGTGCCAACCAGCCTTTTGGATACGAACACAGACATATTTTTTGTTTTTCAGAACATTTGTCTGGTTTTAAATATCAACAGTAGAACATACTCATAATCCTTAAGCAGCCTTCTCAGAAAAACAGGATTTAGCTCATTCATCCCTTCGGAGACATGAAGTGCTAAAAAGAATAGTGTTTGTTATTTAGTATAGACTTTTAGCATATCACACTCTTTGTCACAGTATTATCACCTAGTCGTCATTTTAATAACAGATTGCTGCCAAGCCATGAGCAGTTCTTTAATGTTTTGTATTATCCCTACTAGCCGCCCACTTATTCAATGCCTTATCTAAAGACAGATTGATTTATTTCCTCCCAACTACCGCTATGGAAAAATTCAGAATAGTACCTGAGAGCTTCACACACATTCAAGAATTTATTTTCATATCCTCCCTGTGATAAGGCAGCTATTATTGTCCCTATGTTTGTGCTTGGAGAATTAATGCATTGAAGGACTGAAATCAGATTTACTCTAAATGCCTATTTAGGTGCCTATTTAAAGAAAATGAGGGATCTGAATGTTACAGCTCTGGCTCTAAGCACTGCTTTTGCAATAACCCTAAGTCACGCTCTTGAGATACAGATTCCAGGTCTCTCTTGTGTCGCCTGTATTTATTCCTCTCCTCCTGGGCACGTGAAGAGCCATCCTGTGCTGCAAGATGGCCCTGCTTCAACAAATCCTGTTCGGATTCTCTCTGCCCTCCCACTCCTTTTGCAGTGTTTTATACCCAGCCATCAGAACAGCCTTTGGGCAGTAGGAGATTGGGATATGGACTGATCACAGCTCAGTAGATAGCCAGATAAGTAGGGATCTGAACTCAAACTTTTCACTCCTTGTAAAGTCATTATAGCAAAAAAAGCAACCACCATCTCCATCAATACTTGGACTTACTTAATTTTGAAGGAAGCTTGGTTTTGTCAGACAGGGTAAGTTTGAGAAGTTACTTACATGGAGGCCCACTTCATTTCCAGACCCCAAATGCTCTCAGCAAAGGAGTAGGTGCTGAACTACTCTGCGTAGAAAATTATGGACATGCCCAGGAAGAGAACTATGGACATCCAGAGATCCAAACCACACAGGAGGCTCCTACTGAAGCTGAGTGCCTCTAAGATTGGGTGAAGAATCTGAACCATGTTCTGCATGTAGACAGAGTACCATTTTCCTCTCTTATACCCTTGATTGGACTTAATCATACAGCATGAAGCATATCCACAGTGCTTCTAATTAAGGTGTCGCCTATAGTTCTGTTTCCCCTAAATTTGGAAATCTTTAATTTTTTATTTGAGATATCAGAAAACACTTAAAGATATCTTTCTTGACATTCTTTTATTAAGCAATACCTTGAACTTTAATAGCATTTTAATGTGTCATGTGAATGGAAACTACAAAATCTGTCTCATGGGGAATGCCAGAATTATTTTTGTTACAGATAAAATGAGTTCTCAAAGTTTCCGAGCAGCTCAGAAAAAAAAGAAAAAAAAAAGTTTTGTTGGATTGACTCAGAAATTAATCATAAAAAAGTTTTGTGATCAGAAAAGACTATTATGCTCATCATCTTGACTTCTGATACCTGACCATTCAGTAATTCCTGCAGTTTGTAGGCAGCTGTAGTGAGTGGTTTAGGAAGCATACAGCACTGCCCAAAATGTGTGATGTCCTCAGTCCAACACATCTTGCATTAGCATCCCACCTCAAGCTCCCATCTTGTGAGCAAAAGTGGCCTATGTGCTCTCTCTAAAGAGAGGGACTGTAGACCTGAAACACCCTGTGTAAATATCCACATTATTGACCACAGAATAAGGCCCTGGCCACCAATTTTCACACCTCATCTGAGTAATCAGAGTTAGGAGCAGTAAAACTGAGTGCAAGTGAAAATAAATTTATCACATACTTGGTAACCAGCTAACAGTTTCTTGTGGTCTTAAGCAAACACTTTACAAACACCAATAAAATTCTTCACATTTTCCCTATAAAGAGTAGGACTCTTGGTAAGAGTCATATACTAAGCCAGGGTTAGAGCAGAGTATCTTGCTCCCAAGATTAATTGTCTTCCCTTTGTCTAAGTACTTCCAATGTACTTCCTACTCTGTGCATTTTAACGTGTTTATTATTTAAGTAATTTCTTGCTGACTTCTCTGTTCTTTAATCCCTCTACTTCAATCTTGCTCTGATCCTCTCAGCTGTATTTCTGCCTTACTGCTGCATATTTTCTGGTGTACCTTTTTTTTCTTAATAATCCTCTTATTGTGTGTCCCCTTCTCAGTACCTCACACAGCTCTCTTCTCAGCCCCACATTTTCCCATTTATGTCACTGTTCCCTGTTTTGCTCCTTATATTCTAGGACATCTTTGTGCAGATCATCTTCCAGGCCACCTTTTGGATCTTTCTGGCACAGCGAGATTAGCTGAGATGGTCTCAGCGGAGCCAGCTGTGATGCCAGGACAAGTCCTTCACCTCTCACAAACTATTCACTTGGCTCACCCATAAAGAGCAGGAGCTGGTTTATTCCCAGGAGCTGTCAAAGGATCTGTCTTTCCTACAGGAGTGATGCGTCCTCTGTAAAATTCAATCTGAAGCCACAGGTGGTACTCTGACAGCAGATCTCAGGGGCAGTGAGCAGCAATAACTGCAGCCTTGGATGCTTGACCACTTCTGAAACATGCCAAAAAGCTTCTTTTTCACCAAGATCTCTGCAGGAAGCCCAGTTATGGCATCCCCCTCCCCTAGCTCTGATGGGACCACTGTCCCTGTACTGTTATACGTCAACAGTGAAAAAAAAAATCATGGTACACTGCTTATCAGGTGGACCAACCTCATCCTAGTTGTTATCATGTCCAAGTTTTCCTTCCTGATTTTTACAAATGCCTACTTTTGTTTCTTATAAAAATGTACTACTTTGCAGAAGATCACTAAGCCTTACCATGCCTGAGACTGATCCAGTACATCTAAATCCTGCTGAAGTTAAGACATAGAGCCAACACTGCTGAGGGATTTAGATGAAAACCCAGTCTGGCTTGAACAGAAACCCTGCTCAGCTCTGCCATCTCCTACTTCTGCACCAACACATGCAGTGAGAGCCCAACAGCCTGTGAACCCTTCCCCATAAGCCCCATGACCCCATCACAATACACCATCCCTGTCTTCTTCACGACAGGTAGCCAGTGCCACCATTTGTCCAAAAAGTGTGAAACAAATCATGAAGACCAACAAGAGGATTGCTACCTCCAGGACTCTTCTGTCTACTGACCAACCTGGGGAGTAGTCTGTGGCTGAGAGCACTCCCCTTCTGCTCCACAGCCAGCTGAGGCCATTGGGCGATGCACATACTGTGTCCCCATGTCCCTGAGTGTGTGCTGGAGCTGTCCCTCATAAGGGTGGAGATGGGCTTACAGGTCTCAACTCACTGCCTCTTCCCTTCCTCAGGATGCTGGGGACAGCCACACCACCACAACTACGCTTTTATAATTAAATAACCTGCTGTTCTCTCATTCTTCTACACATGTTGGCCACAGAATTGGTCCATAACCTCATAAATGCTCTGAGATATTGTAACTCTGCTATCTCTGATATTACTTCCGATATTACTTCTGATTCTATCACATCCTGCAGAAATAGGCAAAACTACCCTCCTGTACTGATGCAGCTGAAATCTATCCCATGTTAATAATGTAGGTAGCACTTTAGTGCTTAGTTATAGACACAATTAAACATTATGAAAAAAAAATTGTAAGTACCCAGATAGGAAAAAAAAAGAATGTCTAACTTATCTGCTTCCCCAGAAATAACAGCAACACATACATTTTAAATATAGTCAGAATATAAACAAGATCTCAAAGGACCACTCTTTTCAGCTGTGCTCATACATTGCATAAGTGATGTTTTTAATATTTTGATGCATCTAATTTTTACATCCTTTTCTGTTTGTTTTGGGGCATTCAGGAGGGGAGATTTGTACTCATTTAAAAACACTTCAGAAAACAAGAATACTGGCCTAGAAATTCTTGAAAAGACCTCAGCTGTGCCATGTAGAAAGGAACCGCTTTGATGTATTCGAGGAAGTGCTCCTGCTGAGCTGGCATTTTACGGTTTGTTTCTGTCCAAACTGAACTGCTCACGCTGATTCATTAACAAAGGAAACATCTGCTCTTTGCCAGATCACGCTCATCTATGCCAAGCCAGTCTCGTCAGGCACCACCAGTTCCTGTATGTGCCACGTGCATAACCTCTCCAGCATGGCCACGTATAAAAGCCAGTGGCAAAGAAATACTCAAATGGTTTTGCCTTTACAAAAGGTGTCTTGAATGTATGAAAACATTTACTAGAGTTGTACCAAATTCTAAAGATATTAGGCAACAAAAACTACAGTTTGCATGATAAACACGTGCCAACACCTATGTTTGATTAAGCAATGTAAAAATGTCTATTTTTGCATCAATCATGCAAAGTTTGTTTTGGTCAGATGCAAAGCTGCCTTTCTTTGTGCTAAAAGAAAGCTATTTCTAAAGGGAAACTCCTGGCTCCTTTTCCATTGTTTTACAACGCCTCTGACTGCTGCCCTCCATCTTCAGTACGTTCACCAGCAGCAGGTGCCCACTGCTTACAAGAGCTTCCATACCACTTAAGACCATCAACCCCACTTAAGACCTTCCACTGTCTTCCCCCACTTTTAGGCAGAGGAGATGATGTCTGTCGGGCCACCTTAACATACATGAGATTTTTCTATTTTGTAAAAGGTTATGCTCCCACTGTAGTTGGACCCTATTTACACCAAACTGATAGTTGATTTTTTTTATATGGTTACTCTGGAGGCTCTCATTAAATCAACTGACTTCACTACACGCCTTTTTTGCACCTCTGGAATTAAAACTGTTCCTGCATAAGCAAGCTGGATGAGACTGCATATGAGGGCACGCAGAAGTCCACATTCAGTTTCTTCCTAGATCAAGGAAACAAGTCATTGGAATAAACCAGACACATCTGAAATTAATTTTCTACCTGATCTCCCAAGATTAAAGAGTTTTTCTTGGTCTAGTGTTTGTTTGCAAAATTATGTTGAATTATCCTCTTAAATGTGTGCATAAGGCAGATGCATGCTTCAGTATCTTGGTGATACAGGACTGCTTGACGTAGGGGCAAGGTGATATTTAGCCAAGCATTAGAGACATGTGAGGAGCTGATGCCTGCCTCTAAGCCTGTGATTTATCATGGCAAACAAGGACCAAAAATGACACATGACTGTGTAGTTCAGTGCTTAGTATGACAAATTTTGACTTCCTCTTGTGACTCCCAGCACTATTTTTGCATCCTGCATTAAACCATTATGGCAAAATAGAGAAACAAGCCATGGGAATGAACATTTGAGCCAAGGCAGGTCGTCTGTCTCCCAGGGCAGGGAAGCTCTCCTGTGTGTCCTTGCTCTCCCCTCTGCTTTCTGGGAAGCATGTAAGCCTAAACAGGCAATGTGGCTCCACTTAAGGGGAGAAGCAAGAGACCAGGAAAAGGACTAGCTGTCAGCATTCAGCCCTTGGTGTCTAAAGGCCAAATATAACACAGAGAGCATCTGCAGTTGATTTCTTTCACAAAGTTATGGGTAACTACAGTTTCCCAAAAGCTATCAGTTGCTTTAAACATATCAAAGCAGACTTCAAGGCAAAAGAAGATATCTCTCAAGGGAATCCAGGCTTGACTCCCTCCCTCCCAGCATCTATACAGAGAAACTGCAGTATTGCAAGACTCTCTGTATGTGTCAACACATTACTGTGCTATGTGTTCAATTAATTACTTAACATACAGATAGACTCAAGATGTCCTCAGCAATATTTACAAGGTCTTCAGGAGGCAAACCTCAGTTCGGTCTTTGCATGTTTTGAATGAAATGAAAGCTGTGTGGGTGCATTTAATGGCCATTGCTCAAGCGTAGTAGTCTTTTAGCTTGGGCCACACAGCTCCTGCTGGACTCATAGCATGAGCAGAGCAAGGAAGCTTCTGCCTGCAGAAGACCATTTAGATTCACATTTATTGCTCTGACTGTGAAGAAGTCATTGCCTTTACAATAATACAAATTTGAAAAATATATACTTTATGTGAACAAAGGAAGCTCTATAAGCTCATCTGACCAGAGGGTTAAACACACTTAATGAATTATTGTCTTCTCCATCAGATTATAAATGTTTTCTAAAAATAGGTCCGTTACAAATTCTGGAAGTTTAAGAATTTACTTAAGCCATAAAAGGTAGTGAATTTCACTAACTAAAGAAACAAGAATAATAATGAAATATAACTTCCCCTAAGAGCAAGTAACTTTTTGACAAATACAGACAGAAAATTTGAAATAGCTGATATAATTGAAAAACATATGGGACATGAAGCTTTAAAATAGTATTTTACTCTTTCCACCTCATGACTCCAAGGTGCTGCCAAATTGAATGAGTAAATGGCAGCCAGTGTAATTACAGGCTTTTTCACTTGCTCCCTCCTTTTATACATATATGCACACATGTATATGCAGAAAAAGATGATTCATGAGAATGGAATTTGAATTAAAGAATTGCTGGGCATTTCCTTTTCTATTTTACTCTCCAAGGCTCTCAATTCTTCTAAGAAGCAAGTCAGTCCTGTCAGTTCCTTGACACATCAAGAAATTTTGATTAACCTTAAATTGTATAGAAATTAAGGATAAAAGATGGGGTTTAGCTGATTATTAAAACCTATCTCTTAAACACTAACTGGCTACAAAGCAGTTTCTAGATAAGATGTTAAGTAATTTCAGTACGTAAAGTGCAAGCAACATTTATAAGTCTTCAATGATGATACGTATCTCCATTCGCTAAAGCTCCTTCTTCCTCTTCCTGTGGGCATCTCAGTGCCTCTACTCCTTACATCAAGGCACAGGAGTCCAAAAGACAAAAGAAAAGAAAACTAATGTTCATCCATGTACATGCTAGTGAATGTGGGGAGAGATCATGGGGAGAGAACATGGGGATGGGATGCCATCCAGAGGGACCTGGACAAGCTGGAGAAGTGGGCCCAGGTGAACCTCATGAGGTTCAACAAGGCCAAGTGCAGGGTCCTGCACCTGAGTCAGAACAATCCTCATTACCGATACAAGCTATGAAATGATGTGCTGGAAAGCGGCCCAGAGGAAAAGAACCTGGGAGTACTGGTGGATGAGAAGCTGGACGTGAGCCACCAATGCACATCTGCAGCCCAGAAAGCCAATCACATCCTGGGCTGCATCAAAAGAAGTGGATCGAGGGAGGTGATTCTGCCCTTCTACTCTGCTCTCGTGAGACCTCACCTGGAGTACTGCATCCAGCTCTGGAGTCTCCAGAACAAAAAGGACATTGAAGTGCTGGAGCATATGCAGAGGAGGGCCACAAAGATGATCGAAGGGCTGGAGCACCTCTCCTACGAAGACAGACTGAGAGAGTTGGGATTGTTCAGCCTGAAGTGGAGACCTTATAGCAACCTTCCAGTACCTGAAAGGTACCTATAAGAGATCTGGGGAAGAACTGTTTACAAGGTCATGTAGCAATAGGACATAGGACACAGGACGTAGGTAATGGTTTTAAACTAGAGAAGAGTAGATTTAGGTTGGATATCAGGAAAAAGTTCTTCAACATGAAGGTGGTAGATCACTGGAAAAGGCTGCCCAGAGAGGTGGTGGAGGCCCTGGAGATATACAAGGTCAGGCTTGATGAGGCTTTGAACATCCTGATCTAGTAACAAATGTCTCTGCTTACTGCAGGAGAGGTGGACTAGATGATCTTTTAAGGTCCCTTTCAACCTAATATATTCTATGATTCTATGATTCTATGAACTTAAAATAACACACTTGACATTTCCTCAGCAGAAAATGTTTAATACCTGGGACTTCTGTAGTTGTCACAGATGTTAGTTCCCCGAGGAACTAAGTTACTGGGTCTCCATCTTGATTTTTGTGAGACACTTTGTATTTGTATTTGTATTCTTCTGTCACTTTACAATACCAGGTCTTGAAATGCTGTCTATGCTGCCTTATCTGCGATAAGTTGATAGCTTGCATTTTCTCACTCATTTTTCTTTCCTTTGGCAACAAGATCAGATGGCTAAAGTTTAAGGCCCTTGAAAGTTCCCTTGCAATCCAAACCATTCTATAATTCTGTGATTCTATGATTTATTCATAGCAACAGCAACGTGCAGAAAATTTTGGACACATTTTATGATAAGGGATAAAGAAATAATTTTGTTTGTAATGAAACAAAAGATTCATTTTGTGTGGAAACACTTTGTAAATTTCAACTCTTTAATCAGTATTAGAAATCTGCTTATTCCTAGATGAAATCTCTTTGAACTGCTTGCAAATAATTTTTTTTGCAATTTTCTATGCAATTTCAAACATCAATAAAATGCAGTTTTCAAATAATCACTGATAAAATGGGTTCTTAAAAAGAGTGATGAAAAAATAATTTTTAAACAACATATATAAAGTAATAGAAAACAAACAAACTGCTAATAAACTAATTTAACCAAATACATTGCAAACAGTAAGGAGTTTTAATTGCTTCACAAAGAAATAAATCTACCTTGGGTAAAATTTTGCACATGTAGAGTAGGGTTTTAGGTAACTTTTCTTTTTCCTATGCAACTTACAAACACCTTAGTATAATGAGGAATCAGAAGTTCCTTGAAATCCTTTGATGTCAGCTTGTAATCTACTTATAGGGTATATTCTTATAGGTATACAGGTATGTTCTTATTAGGTTATATACTCTACCATGCCCCTGTTTCAAGAAAGTGCTAATCAGGTATGTGCTTACATACTTTCCCAAACAGGGAGATATTTTTGAACTGCAAACTAAAATCTGAAGTCCACATATAAACCAAATGTTTAAATTTTTTTCGGACTCAGTGTATGAATCAGCTTTTTCAGCTCCAAAATCCTGGAAGATTTTTTAATGGCAATAATTAGGAATTATTATTATTTAACTATGTTTTAAGTATTGTAATTTCTTCCTACTCTGAATATTGTTATTTCAACATTGACAAGTAAAATAGGTCACCTCATATTTCACAATACAATAAATCCTGAATAACCATTGTCAAGGTAACTGTTGCTGATTAATTTAACAGACGTGACTCTGGATTTTAAAATTCAGTATCAGTCATTAATTGTAACACAACTTTTATGATCCCTTTGGTCAACAACTATGAGTTAATGAGAACCACAAGGTAGGGCAGGTATTCAATTCCACAAGGTCACGTCCTTTACTTCTGAACCTGATTGCATTTTGTTCTTTAGCAAGCCAAGACAGATTGATTGCAACAAAGTGTTCTCAAATCAGAGAAAGCATAACTAGAAGCAGTATTAAATTATCACTAAATAAATTCCTTTTTTCCCTGCCTGGTAGATAGAGACTCTTGGGCGGTAGCGCTTTCTGCATACTGGCCCAGTGTAGTCTGTGTTTGAACAGTGTAGTATTATTTCATTCTAAGGTCATTTAACTCTTTCTTGACATTGCTGTAACACTTTGGTCAATTTTGAATCTAATTGTTTCGAAATAAAAGTTGCAGTGTTTTACTTTTGAAATTTTCTAAATAAACAATGCAATTCTCAGGGCACTTTTAGGCTCAAAATATTTGCAAAACTGGACTTATGATTGGTTTCAGCACAGCTCATATGGCATTTTATAATCATGCTGCTTCAAATACTGATTTGCCTGTGGACTCAGAGAAGGACTGCAACATCCTTAAGAGCTATAGGCTGCTTACCAGAAGTGAAAACAGTTAAAATGCTGCTCCAGTAGCTACACCTAACCTTTCCTTCCACTGTGCTGTATCCTTTGTGTCGTATCTCCAGAGCTGTCCATGACAGGGAAGAACATGGACATGCCACGCTGTTGAAAACTGAGTTTTGAAAAGAAAAAATGAAAAGCCTACAAAACCAATTGTCTCCGTTTAAGGCTCAGGGAGCAGG
>NW_010197025.1:0-1073 GCF_000695765.1 Mesitornis unicolor
TCTATTGGCAATTTAGGAGACGCTAGGCATACCTGCTGAGTGTTCTGTTTTTCTCCTTTTTACTAATCTTTTCAGCATTTTCAGCGTTTCTGTCTGTTATTCTCACTATTCATCATTTTGTGGCAATTTAAGACTTTCTAGAGATATCTGCTGCTTATTGATTTTAACAGCTTGAAAAACGTAGCATTTCGACTGTTCTGGCTCTTCTGTTGTATATAGGGGCTTTTGCTAAATATATTGCTAATATACAATAGCTGACATGAGAAAGGGTTTAGGATTGAAAACTGTTGCTGGATATTTCCTTCATGGAAAGTGCTTCTGTTGCCAAAATAATCTTAGGTCACTAATGTTCCGTGCTTTGCTATCTCATCCACTTTTGCCTCCAATTTTCGAGGCTGGTGGTAGGAGCCGTCTCCGAAATGGAAATGGTCAAGCTCTTCTCCAACACCAAAGATGCTAGGACAGAAGATTGTTGCTGGCTCTTGTCTTTTCTATTAAGCCAATTTGTAGCCCCACAAAACTTTTGGTTCCAGGCTTCTTTGCTTCCCTGAGAAGCCATCGTTTGCCACCAAGCTTTGTCTGGAGCTGCACAGATCCTGTTTTCAATATGGCATTAGTTCTACTCTAACACACGAGAAAGCGGCTTGGACTGAAAGCTGTTCCTTGATTTTTTCCATCCATTCAAAGTGGGTCTTTAGCAAAACAAAGCTTCGGTCTCTAATGTTTCGTGCTTCACTATCTCGTCCACGTTCGCCTTCAATTTTCGAGGCTGGTGTAGGAGCCGTCTCCGAAATGGAAATGGTCAAGCTCTTCTCCAACACCAAAGATGCTAGGACAGAAGATTGTTGCTGGCTCTAGTCTTTTCTTTGTAGCCCCACAAAACTTTTGGTTCCAGGCTTCTTTGCTTCCCTGAGAAGCCATCGTTTGCCACCAAGCTTTGTCTGGAGCTGCACAGATCCTGTTTTCAATATGGCAAACGTTCTACTCTAACCCACAGTAAAAAGTGTCTCAGACTTAAAGACGTTGCTGGATTTTTCATTCTATGCGAAGTGCTTCTGTAGCCAGAAAAAGCT
>NW_010197026.1:0-33749 GCF_000695765.1 Mesitornis unicolor
GCAGCTGGATTGTCTTGAGCAACACTGGGAGGGCAGGTGGTGGTAGCACCCGTGCCTATCGGCAGCAAGTTCTGCAACCTTTGGTTGTAAAACATGTGAACCTGTTTGCTGTTAGAAACGGGACACCTGACATTACGGGCTGGCCTGGTGGCGTTCCCCTGTTTCTGTTCGTGCATTCATGCTGAAAATAGAGGTGTAGAACTTGCTTTTCAGGCCATGTCTTATTAGTGAAATTTTGAGAGCTGTCAGTACCGTTTTTAGACTTGTATCACCTGTCCCTAACGAGAGAGAAATCTAATAGGCATGCATGACAGCTACCACCACCAGGCTACCCTAGTTCTCCCAAGACTGCCTGCAGCGGTGGGAAATTTTTCTGATCAATGTCGGTAGTGTGGATGAGACCAAAGGTTTTTGTGTCTACTTAGCATTTCTAAAAATTCTTCAGTGTGCTGATGGGATAGCAGTCACTCAGCGGAAGACTTCCTTTGCTTGGCTGATTGACCAGAGTCATTTTGTGGGAAAGGATGCTAACTTATTCTAAACTGAAGGTAACCCTTGCCTTTTTGTGAGCAATAAAGACATAATAGAGGCCCAGTTAGGGTTCAGTGGAACCCCCACAGCCATCTGCACACTTCACTGGCAGAAGTGGCTTTCACTTGAACTTGCATTTGACAAGTGTTTTCTGTCCCTTTCTCATTCAGAAGGGTCCTTCAAAGCCAAGTAATTGAAATGCTCTCACCCCTCAGTCCTTTTCCTCCTTCCCCTCGACTCGCTTAAATTGCAGGGCAACTGGTATTCAGTGTTAAAGGGTAAAGAGCCATGCGCTTCCAAAGCTCACACTTTATATCGTTCCCATAGGGAAGTTTCTTAAAAAAAAAACCAACCCAGACCCTCTTTTCACACTCAGGCACCAGCTTCATAAAGGAAAATCTGGGGGAGGTGGCAGTGGGGGGGAGAAGTGTTTCTGTTAC
This sequence comes from Mesitornis unicolor, assembly GCF_000695765.1. Taxonomy (NCBI): domain Eukaryota; kingdom Metazoa; phylum Chordata; class Aves; order Mesitornithiformes; family Mesitornithidae; genus Mesitornis; species Mesitornis unicolor. The sequence goes on from NW_010197026.1 coordinate 972, forward strand.
GTCCTGGATTGCCATTTCCCTCTCTGCCTTCCCTGCTTTTTTTTTAATTTTTTTTTTTTCATCAGGCTGAACTTTTTGAAATGAAACACAAATCAGGTCTCTGGAATAAAAGGTTGTGAGCATGCCTTGTGGCATTTGGAATGAGACTATTCACTGCCTGAATGACTATAAATAGAAAGCAAGGAGCTGCATATTTCTCAGTTCAGACTCCCTGCAAAGAAGCGCCCTTCCCAGTTAAAGGGTGACTTTTTGAAAGAAACCTTGTGCTCAGTTGAATTGCTCCAGGAATTCTCCTGCTCGCAGCTTGCGTTAAAAGGCGTTAATCTCTAATTTATTTCTCCCTTTAAAAGGCAGTATCCTCCATCATAAATGTATATTCTTAGCCATCTTGCCAGATGTGGTTGTCTTGTCTGGAGAGAGTTGCACGCAAAAAATTTTTGAGCGCAGAACAAACATTGATCTCTGCAGTTTTTGTGCCTGAAAGCTTTCTTTTGGGCTCTGGGCCAGCTGTCGGCTCCCTTTTTATCTTGTGTGCGTTTTTCAGCGAGAAGGCTAAATTAGCAGCACTCAGGTTTTTTAGGGATCGAGGAACAGAATAGGAATTGTGATTGATTTTTATAATAAGAGGTTTGTATTCTCCCAACACACTTGTGATGTCGCCGATGATAAGAATTCCAGTAGCTCACTGTTGCACTCCTGCAGACAATTTGTTTGCCTGATTGGCTGTTAAAAAATGCTCATAAAAATGCTGTGTGGTGCAGTTATGCAAATTTAACGCAGTCATTTTTCTTCTGCCTTCCCTTTTCAGAGAGACTGTAGTATTAATTAAAGAAGCATGGTAGATGGGGTAAGAATCTTTGAATTTGTGAGTTGGCCATTTTAAAGATCCTAGCACTGGAGCTGTTGGATTGACTTTTTTTTCTCTCTCTCCCCCCCAAAATTTTTCCTTTTATTTTCCCCTGTTTTTCTTTTCCCCCCTCTCCCTTTTTCTTCCCACCCTTCCTCTTATTCCCCTCCTAACACAGTGGTGTTTTGTGTGATGTTATTTTGAAAGCTGCTTCTAATTTTCATCTCAAACCTTTTGTTTCACATTTTTTCTGCCTCCAAAAACCTAGCAAGGGCAGTTTTCTTCATAGTCTTCTTTTCCCTGTTCACAGTTTTTTAAGACTGTATCTATAGATTCCTTACATAGCTCTTTCTGTTACTGACGGATTCCTACTTGTGTGGATTGTGGTTTTTTGGTTTGTTTGTTTAACAGAGAAATTAAAAGGCTGACAAATACCTCCTTTAGTTTTTCAAAGTTTAGCCTGTGCGTGATCTGCAGTGGTTTTTGCGTTAGTACTCATGTGAAAATGAGAGCAGCAGTGAATGGACAGGAAATACCTTCCAACCCAAACCATCCTATGATTCTGTGAAATAAAGGAAGTAACATGAACTTGCTGTTCATATTTCTAATAGAAGGGAAGAAAGTAGAAAAAGAAGTGTGCGGTTCAACCCAAGAAAGCGGATTTTAAGAGGTTGACAAACAGGCTAAGGAGTGAAAAGATTCTGTAATATTTTAATTCTTTGTAGTTTTCTAAATTGTAATTTTCTTAGCTTAAAACTGACAGTCAGTGTCACTCTTAAAAGAATTTTTCATTGCTGGACATGTGAATAACAAATGTTACAGAGAAGTGTATTGACGTTGGTCATTTCCTTCTCTTGATGCTGACTGTTGGGACATCTTGATTATCCTGTGATTTTACAGTTTGTCTGCTGCTGGTTTCTGTCTGATTTCCATATAATTTCCTTGTCACACACATTGTGTGACTGACTTCACCTGCGATGGGCCCCTGCTGTCCTTCTGCATTTGCAGCGAGCGCAGGTATTTCTGTCGCCTTTGCCCGGGGGAGCCTCTTGTGAGCCATCGTATGAACACATTGGGCTCCTCTTCATCTTCTCTTGGCTCCAGAGACTTCTGCCCAACATTTAAAGCCGCTTTGTAGATGTCACCTACCATCCACTCACAGCTGTAAAATTTCCCTGCTACTATTCCCATCTTAGCTCCTATTTTTACAGTAATGATTTTCCTGCCTCTTATTTTCTTCATGAGATGTTTTACCTTTATAAATCTACTTGAACAGAGGTCTTAGTTTAGAAAGACAAGTGATTGCTCATATTGTATGTTGCCAGTTATTCATCTGAGTAGCCTTTGAGTTCTTCACTTAACTTACTTTCTAGCCAAAAAAACCCAACACGTGCAGTTTTTCTTAAATCAAATATTGCATTGGCCTATATCAAACATTTTTGGCAAATATAAAGCTAGAAGAAGCTTTCCAGGAAGGATATCATTAGGACCTAGGTAGTCGCTTCTAACATAAAACTTGCCTCCTACCTGTCATATGTATTATTAGCATTTTTGTCTTATTCTGAATGCCTGGAAACACCATTGCTCTCACCTAGCAGGTAAAGCACACGAGAGCCCCTCTGCATTAGAAATCACTAGTTATGATAGCTGTGTCCTTGGAGAGAAGGCAGGTGAGATCTGTCTCTAGGAGAGCAGAACTGGTTTTTGTTTCCCTCCCCTGGGGTTTCTCCTTATCGAGGTGGTTAAAGCAGCAAGGCTGTAGACCCAGCTACCCTGTTGTCATCTTCCATTCCTGTCATGAGGCCTTCTGTTTTAGTCCCAGGCAGTTAACATAGGTCTACATGAGGAAAGTCCCTACTCAAATGCCTTCTCTCTTGAAAACATCTCAGAGCGGACCTTCAGTTTATCATGTAAGAGTTGTAAGTATTAACAAATTCAATGCATCAATTTCACCAGTGTCTGTGGGGAAAGATCTGGTTTGGTTTGAGGCCTCCGATCCCTTACTGAGATAGCAATACGGAGTGTTTTACACAGTGTACTCAGAGTGTGGATAGTCAATCTTCAAGTGTACCTCCTCAGGTTCCTTGTTGCTCTTGTCGTGTGAGGTTTTCCTAACCCAGAAGCAATGAATGTTTAAGTTCCTTCCAAATTATGTGCTGTGAGCGATAATAGCTCTGTGATTGCCTTTTCCAGCGATGTAAGGTATAAACAAAAGCATTGCTTTTACTGGATTCTTCTGTATATTCATTTGTTTTTTCTTTTCTTTACTTTTTTTACTTCAGTCTAACCTTGGGAGGTAGCATTACTGTTAACTCTCATGGCTCAGGGCTCAAGCTGCATGCCTGCAGGAGTCAGAAGCTCGCTATGGAGAAATGTGTATAAATTCAAGTGGACCCTGTTTTCTTAAGTGGTTTGAGATTGAAGTCTGTGAACCATTTAATGAGTTGGTGACTTTAGGGGGAGGGCGGTGTTTTTTTCTTTGGAAGCAAAGCAGTTATGTTTCTTTTTGGCTAAAATAGTTCTCTGCTTTCCCCTGAGAAATAGTGTTGTCATATAGCAGCACGGGATAATCTAAATATTCCCTCATTCTCGTTGTGTAACTGTTCCTGAACACTGTATTTGCTGGTGCAGGTTCATACTCACTAGAAATAATACAACTACCCGAGTCGGTTGTCAGAACAGAATATTAATGGGTAGCATATTATTAAATCAAATTAATAAAAAATGCTTAAAAGAGAAGCTGCAACCAGCAGTTGAATGTAGAGCTGGTACTACCTGCATGTAGCAACGTGACTTGGACTGAAAGCACAGAAATGTGTGCTTACACAGAAAAGTGTACGTTAAATACTTGTCATGGACATTAAAAAGAGAATTGCTTGGATTTGTTTGCACAGCTCCCACAAATATAATGTCAGCTTAAGCAAATTTTCAACACCCAACTTGTCCCTACCTGTGACAGCTCGTACAGAAATGACTGCAGCTGAGAAATCTCATACCTGTGAATTTATGATTATATTGGCAGTTCCTCCTGAAGACTGTGCTGTGCTTCGGAGAAACCATTTTTGCTAGTCCAAACTGATACAAGAAATGTTACTTTCCCTTGCTGAACTCCTCTGGTAAAACGGCAAGGGCCAGCCTAATGTCTGATATTACCTTAGTGATTCAGAAATGTTGCGCAGAATAAGAATGAGCAATTAATGCCAGGGTCCACGGGGAATCTGGAAGGTGACAGAGGTCAGAACCAGGCTGTTCTGAAGATTCTTCCAGAATAGTAATTATAAAACTCCTGGTTTCGTTGTTAGGGGTTATTATGGTTTTTTCTTAAAGGCTGGTTGCGTTCTTATGGCCCACTAGAGGTTGAATGAGGCCCAGCTTTGGGTTTGCTCCTCTAGAGAAATACTGTGTGTTACAGCAACTTTTCAAGAAAGTGAAAGCATAAGTACTTTCCTTTTAGAGAAGGATTAAACTTTGCACCACCCACTTCTAGAAAGTTGAAGAGCTCTTGTAGGTAGGGAGCATCGTTGCCGTTCATGTTGCAGATGATTAAATTGAGACATGTTTCAGTTAAGTGAACTGCCCAGTGGCAGTTAATGTTGCAACTCAGGCCAGCTCTAAAAGTTGGGAGGGTTAGGAGTGAGGAGGAAGTCATGCTCCTCAGCCTGGGCTAGAGCTGGAAACGTCATTTGCTCAGAGTGCTTATGTCATGCAGAGAGCACCAGCACTCCTTCCTTTGGTATGAGATGTTCCTCTGCTAGTGGGTATTTCTGGCAGAGTTGTCCTAGGGAAATCTTCCAGCATAAAATACATCTCCAAGGTACAAAAGTAAGTGGTACTTACACTGTGACTCGCTGTAAGACCTTGAGTGTTTCAGTATTATGTGCCCCTGCAGTGGAGGAAGGTTAGCATTTTCCAGCTTGTTGAAGCCTTACTGATTTAAGGTTTGTGAAATGCTGCATCAGTGCAAACTTAGTGATGCCAGGAAATGGGGAGATTCAAAGCATCTTTGTGGAGTGCCACTGCCTTGCCTTTGACCTCTGCTCTTTCTTCCCTATGGTTTGTCTTACGGTTTTAATGTTCTGATCTCATGAATCTGCCTTTGAGGATTCAGTATGAGACCAAATGTCCAAATGGTCTTGGTCCAAGCATTTGCCTTTTATCTTGTTTTATCAACAGGCTTCTGGCATGGCCATACAGCCAGCAAAAGGAATGACTTTTCATCCTTGTCTTTGACACTTTGCATTTATGGCATTATGGAATGTGGGTCCGAAGAATCTGCATAGTGCTTATGCATTAATAGGATCTCCTTTTGGTGTGAGCTTAACACCCTCACAACAGCTCTGTCTTGTCTGTCACCTGCTTGTCCTGCTATGGAGGCAGTTCACAGGGAGGAGAAGTCCCATTTGTTTCACAGAGACGGTGCACTTGATGCCACCCTTGTGTAGTTAAGAGCTCCTCATGCATGTTTTTTGTTGTCTTCTACTTCTGAGATGGGAAGGATCTACAGGATGACTGGCCTTTTTTTCCTTCATTTTCACAGTCATCAGTAACCTGTTGCTTGTGCTACAGTGTATCCAAATCAATGGTAGCTGTTACTTACCAGAACAAAGTAAAGGGTGCATCAGTTTGTGTCTTCATTATCTATTTTGTGGCTTTTGAAAGTTTGAACTTGTGATTGTAATAGGGTACCCAGTAGCACAGGACAGCTTTGTCAATGCAAAGTTGGTTTTGTTGGTGAATATCCCAGCTTGCTTATATCTTGTGAAAGAAGTGGAGTAGGATCATGTGCACAGAGCAACAAGCAGAATCACAACCCTGGACATCAGAAGGGCTAACTTGTCCTCTTCAAGGAATTGCTTGGAGAAATCCCATGGGAATAGGGCACTAGAAGGTAGAGATGCTCAAGAGAGTTGGTTAATATTCAAGCACCATTTCCTCCAAGCTCAAGATCAGAGCATCCTGATGAGTAGGCAATCAAGTAAGGCAGCCAGGAGACTGCATGGCTGAGCAGAGAGCTACTGAATAAACTCAACTGGAAGAAGGAAGTTTATAGAACATGGAAGAAGGGGCTGGCCACTTGGGAGGAATACAAGAATGTTGTCAGAGGATGTAGGGATGCAACGAGGAAAGCTAAGGCCTCCTTAGAGTTAAACCTGGCAAGGGAGGTCAAGGACGAGAAGAAAGGTTTCTTCAAGTACATTGGAGTCACAAGGGGGCTAGGGGAAATGTCCAGTCAGCTTCCCCTCCGTCCCTGGAAAGGTGATGGAAAAGCTTGTTTTTGGCGCCATCTCGAAGCATGTCAAGAAAAAGAGGAGTATTGGGGGTAGCCAGCATGGATTCACCAAGGGGAAGTCATGCTTGACCAACCTGATGGCCTTTTACAATGGCATAACTGGATGGATTGATGAGAGGAGAGCAGTGGATGTGGCCTACCTTGACTTCAGCAAGGCCTTCAACACCATCTCCAATGACATTGTCACAGCCAAACTTAAGAAGTGTGGGTTGGATGATTGGATGGTGAGGTGGATTGGGAACTGGCTGAAGGGCAGAACTCAGAGTTGTGGTCAGTGGGGCAGAGTCCAGTTGGAGGCCTGTGTCTAGGGGTTCCTCAGGGGTCAGTACTGGGTCTAAGCCCCGTTTGATATATTCACCAGTGATCTGGCTGATGGGACAGAGTGAACCCTCAGCAAATTTGCTGACAATACAAAGCTGGGAGGAGTGGCTGAAGAGTTGGGTGAGGAGAAACTTAATGAAATTCAACAAGGACAAGTGCAGAGCACTGCATCTGAACAAAAACTTAATGAAATTCAACAAGGGCAAGTGCAGAGTACTGCATCTGGGGAAGAACAACCCCATGTATCAGTACAGGATGGGTCCTTACCTGCTGGAGAGCAGCACAGGGGACAGGGACCTGGGGATCCTGGTGGACAGCAGGATGACCATGAGCCAGCAATGTGCCCTCGTGGTCAATGTCATCCTGGGGGGCATTAAGAAGAGTGTGGCCAGTAGGTCGAGGAAGGTTCTCCTTCTCATCTACTGTGCCCTGGTGAGGTCACATCTGGAGTACTGTGTCCAATTCTGGCCTCCCCAGTTCAAGAAGGACAAAGAACTGCTGGGGAGAGTCCAGCGTAGAGCTGCTAAGATCATGAGAGGACTGGAGCATCACTCGTATGAGGAAAGGCTGAGAGAGCTGGGTCTGTTCAGCCTGAAGGAGACTGAGGGGACATCTCATTGGTGTTTATAAATTTCTAAAGAGTGGGTGTCAGGAGGATGGGATCAGACATTTCTTGGTTGTGCCCAGTGGCAGGACAGGGGGCAGTGGTCGCAAATTGGAACACAGGGGGTTAAACATAAATATAAGGAAAAACTTTTTCCCTGTGAGGGTGCCAGAGCATGGCCCAGGCTGCCCAGAGAGGTTGTGGAGTCTCCTTCTCTGCAGACATTCAAAACCCGCCTGGCCGTGTTCCTGTGTGACCTGGTCTGGTGATCCTGCTCTGGCAGGGGTTGGACTGGATGAGCTTTCGAGGTCCCTTCCAACCCCTACCATTCTGTGATTCTGTGAAAACATATAGCAAATGTTTCTCAAAAGAGAAAAGATGGTCAGTGATGTTTGGGAGGGGGAGGATGGGCTGAGATGATAACAAAACACAAGTCATTTGGGTTTGGAGCAATAGATTACATTCTTAAACATGTCAGAGCAGTCCAGTCTCCAAAGTGGAGTGGGATACCTTATGCTCTGAATGCTGAAACAGTTGAGATAATTTATTTTTCACCAAATTAATCTTGGTACAGATGTGCATCATTTTTCAGTTTTTCCATGCCAAAGCAAGCATTTGGAGGAGAGGCACAGACAGAGTGAAGAGGTTGTATGCATCCATATACTATATTAACAGCTGACAAATTTATTTCAGCAGATGAGGCTCAAACAGTTCATTCTGATAACATCCAGGTCTTTGTCCTCCTTTAATTTTTTTCAAGAAAAATTTAAATTTAAATTGTTGAATCAACTTGAGAACTGCTGTCTTTCTCGGTCTTGCTTTAAAGTAAATGGACTTGAGCTTCTCTGTTAGATACCCTAGCAAAGAGTGAAAGGAAATTCATTTCAGTAAGTTCTCAAGTTTCTTCTGCTTTGGCGAGGCGAGTACTAGACAAGCCAAAGGCTCATCACTTGTCACCTTCTCAGATGAGAGAAGCTGGTATCTTTCCAAATAAGTGTGTGAGAGTTTTCACCCTAGCTTTTTGCGAGTATTTTTACCTCCGTGTTGCAGCTGCTTTTGACAGTTCCTTACAGAATCAGCTGAGTGGTCAATGCCAGCTTTTCATGGTCAGGGGGTAGATAAAAGTCTCTTGTGTTGAATATACTGTTGGAACCCACACATTGGCTTTAAGATACAGGCAGTGGAAGGTCATGGAAAGTCTCCTATTTCGGATCAAACTTGCTTCAGCATCCTTTTTGAGAGGAACTTCCTTTGAGTGTCTAATTGTTTACTATGTGACAGCTGGATAGTCCAGGCATTCCCGAAGTTTGAAATATTCTTGTGTGAAAATGACTAGTTATTTTTAAAAAGGAATTGAGATTGGATATACTGAACAAATTCACTACAAGCAGTGGTGAATTAGTAAATTAGTTGATTTTTTTACTCACAATCGGCATAAAATTGACAAATACAAACATTGTGATCCCAATCTGGAAATAGCCTTATCCCTAATACAAACAAACAAACCTTCCCTCTATCCAGAGAAACCTCTCAGACTAGAAGCCATGAAGTCTAAATACAGCCCCAAATTTAAACAGGAAACTGATATTTTTGTAGTCACAGTGGCTACCTCCTCCCATGTCCTCAGGCTCATAAATCCCATAAGTTTCCCATAGACACACAGAGCAGTTGTTAGAAATGCTGCTCTTTTATGTCAACCCAGTAACTCCGAGTAGAAAATTATTTCTTTTTGGTGTGTTTAGATTACTCTTCCTGGTTTTCAGCAATAAAATCAGGGAGATCCTCCATGAGTCTGTACCTCTGCTGACACACAGGGTGCTCTGCAGCGTCCTTGTGACCTGGCCTGTCATCCTTGACTGAGCTGGGAACTAAGGCTCAGACATGATCTTAAGCCATTCTCTGTAGCAGGTAAGAACTTACGCGCTCGGCTGGGGTTATCACAGTGCCAGGCATGCAAGGCTGGGTGTGTGTCCATCTGTCCTTACCCTCTGCTCCAGTGAGGCGCAGTGCCACCTCATCTTGGTCAGTTGGGTCATGGGAGAATGATACAGTTTAGTTGTGTCCAGCAGCATTACTGGGAGATTTTATCCAGATAGTTTGCACTGTTGAAATAAATGAGCAATTGCAGCAGCTTTCTTAGTGTCTAAAAAGAACAAAGAGTATGTGCCACTAGCTGGCTCAGAGAAAAACTCCAGTTTTCTCACACACTCATGAGTGAAAAGTGCTATTCTGGCATCCAAGTTCTCCATGTATTAACTGTGAGCCCTCTTCCTCACAGTCTTGCCTCTCAGTCTAAGAGGTCTGTGAGGTCTTCCTCACAGTCTTGCACTTCAGTTCAAGAAGGACAGGGAACTGCTGGAGAGAGTCCAGCGTAGGGCTACAAAGATGATCAAGGGAGTGGAGCATCTCCCTTATGAGGAGCGGCTGAGGGAGCTGGGCCTCTCCCAGGGGAGACCTCATTAATGTTTATAAATATATAAAGGGTGAGTGTCACGAGGATGGAGCCAGGCTCTTCTCGGTGACAAACAATGATAGGACAAGGGGTAACGGACACAAACTGGAACACAGGAGGTTCCACTGAAATTTGAGAAGAAACTTCTTCTCAGTGAGGGTGACAGAGCCCTGGCCCAGGCTGCCCAGAGAGGTTGTGGAGTCTCCTTCTCTGCAGACATTCAAAACCCGCCTGGACGCCTTCCTGTGTAACCGCATCTGGGTGTTCCTGCTCCGGCAGGGGGATTGGACTGGGTGAGCTTTGGAGGTCCCTTCCAATCCCCAACGTTCTGTGATTCTGTGATTCCTTCTGTAGTTGTGCAGTGAATCAGAAGATGCTGAAAGATCTGTAGAAGTGCCTTTTCTACGAGATCTGGAGTGTTGTAACACTGCCACTCTCCTGTCCCTCCAATTTCACCCTCATAATTTCTTTCCACCAGAACATTATAATGATCATAAACAACTAAATTGGTCAAAATGAAGTATTGAATAAATATGAAAAGACAAAGATATACCCCACACCGAAGTTTCATTCTGAAAAGGAAGCTCTGGAGAGTCCACGAAGTACTCTGAAGAGTACTTTGCATTGCAAGTGAACAGATACTGTAATTTTAAAAGACTCTCATGTTAAAATCAAATGTTTAAATGAGGCTGAGAGGAATTTGTGAAACTAAAATAATAAAAGCCCCCGCAGCACTCTCAAAATGACACCGGGGAGGCAAAACTGACTTTGGCAATACAGATTTATTTTCCAGGCTTTCATACAGTTAGATCTGCTACTCAGGCTTTAATTTACATAGTAGTGAGTTGGGCCAGAAACTCCATTTAATGGTGTTGATTTTGGGTTTTTTCCCCCAAAACAGTCATCTCCATTTTGGGTACTAAGTACTTGACCATGGAGATCAGCGATGAGATATCCTTTTTCTGTATTGTAGAGGTGCAGTTTCAGTTTAGCGTAAACGCCAAATTTCAAGAGTCTGTAATAATTTGTACATGGACTTTGAGCTTCTGAAGGGAGAAAAAAGCAGTGCTGTAGTTTGTGGTCTTAGCATTTGGAAGTAGGAGTAACAGGAGCCATACATATTTCCCTGGTTAAAATTTTTCTGTTCCTTTTAAAGCCTTCTTCAGCCAAACCTTTCCTCAACTTTGTTTTTTCTGCCCTCTTATGCACTGCCTATCAGGGATGTGAAAAATATGGATCCTTATTTCTGGTAGCTCCGTGTGTTTTTTCAAAACGTGTGGGTGGCAGTGTCAATTTGGAGACAGCAGTAAGTCCTGTGACTGTACTAATCACAGAATGATTAAGGTTCTAAGAGACCTCCAAGACCATCAAGCCCAACCGTCAACCTAACACCACCATGCCCACTTAATGCTGCTTTAACTATCCTGTGACCTGTAGCAATGTCCTGACTCAGTTTCGTTGCATGCAAGATGGGCATAACTGATAGCTTTCTGTACAAAGTGTTTGGATCTGTGGATGGAAAGACTGAAACAGGCTAAGCACTGTAGTTTGTGAGTGGAAAATTGACCTCTAGTTAGCCTGCCCCTTCTAAGTATACGCAGTGTTTGTTTGATAGTGGAAATTTAATCCTTTGGGAAGCACAGATTCCTATAATAGCTCTGGTATGTATAAATACAAACATATTCCTCATTACAAACAACATCAAAGCAATCACAATATGGATTGAAATACACAACGCCCCCTCCTCCATACTAATACACAGCAATAGAGAGTTCAAATGAAGCCATTAGCAGTATCTCCAAGTATTTGGCAAAAGCAACCATACTTCTGAAGCTACAGGCAATGAAAATCCCTACTACAAAGAGGGAGGGACAGGGGGAGCAGCCTGCACTGATCTAATTGGTCAATGAGGGACAAAGTATGTAAAATTTTATTAGATAGCACCAGGAAAAATTGGCTTGAAAAGTAAAGAATATGTAACTGATTTGCCCATGGGTGAGTTATTCGTGTCTTTGAATCTTCCAACAGGAAACAGGATTTCTGAAAACATACTAGAAACACACACGCATGCACTTAATGCACACAAGTACAAATGCATATATGTCTACATCTGTGTTTATACAGATATATATATGTATACAGATATATATAAGTATACATCTGTGTTTATCTGTGGACCAGGCTGCCCAGAGAGGTTGTGGAGTCTCCTTCTCTGCAGACATTCAAAACCCGCCTGGACGCCTTCCTGTGTAACCTCATCTGGGTGTTCCTGCTCCGGCAGGGGGATTGGACTGGATGAGCTTTGGAGGTCCCTTCCAATCCCTAACGGTCTGGGATTCTGGGATATGCACATGCATACATGTAGCCAGATCCTGAAGCTCTCTCAGCCCTAACTAAAGGTGTACTTTCAGGAGAAAGTTCCTGATGGAGACAAAGTGAAGATTATTTTTTTGATTCCTGATGAACACTGTGAATCTTGCTAATGCCAATCACAGCCTGAAAACACAGTGTGTGGCTGTTCCAGTGTGGTGGGTTTGTGCCATTGCCCCAGGAAGTGCAGCTCATGCATATAACAGCTCTTCTCCCTAAAAAAAATCAGCTTAAAAATGGGGGCTTAAAATTACTTTTTATAACTTGCCTTTTGTCCTTTTCTTTTTAGCCTTTTAGGGATTCATGTTACATTTTTTAAATTTCTCTGAAACCCAGAACACTTGAAACATTTCTATTAGAATTTAAGCCAAGATTCCCACCCTGTCAGCGTCTCTCAGGAGCTGAAGATTTAAGTAAAATGCCAAATATAAGTTATAAAAAACCCCCCAAACCGTCACCAAAACCACTCCCAGAAAACCAAACCACACAGCACCCAAGCAGCCACCCACCAAGGCCCAAAGGTAAATAGACAAAAGAAAAGGGGAGAGGGAGAGACAGAGGCACTGAAATGAAGAGTCTGAAAGGAAGAAGTCTTCTCCCTCTAGCATCCCATTTCTTCCACACATGGAGTAAAACAGGAGGCTTGTGAGCCTTCAAAAGTTTGTAGAATCAAGAGGGAGGGATAGCATTTGGAGAGAGAGATGAGTGTTACTACTGCAGGTGTATTTAGTGATTTAATTCTCTTTACAGGGTTCTTTAATAAATGTTTGATATTGGCTATGTTCTAACCACATTTGGTTCTGCCCTTTCCTCTGCTTTTCTGTGCTGACAAGATAATTTGTTTAATCCCGTTCTTGAATAAGTTGTTCCTATTCTTTAATTTAGACATTAAAACTTGTGTTGACCTAGTCAAGTTCTGCTTTATCAAAACAAATTCTTTGTTTTGTCATTCCTTTTCCTTACCTGCTTTCTCCACTTTCCAGTGTATCTCTTAAATATTGGGAATTTGGATGTATCTTACTTACATGCTTCCCCTTTTGTCCTTTATTTCTACATACTCTGCTTCAATAAACAAACATCATTCTGAAAGTGAATTACATTGCACTGGGAAATCAGAATTTTTGTTCCCTCTTTAATAAGTGAAGACCAAGGCCAGAAACTTCACCCAGTTACCACTTAATAGGTAGGTACAGTGACAATAACTACTGTAACCTGCTACAAGGTCTGAGGGCACCTTAATGGTCTTAGCAGCTGTGTATTCAGACATCCTGTGAAGCACAAGATGGAGTTATGCATGTTTAAAATGTGTTTCATTCAAATTTATGGAACTCTTAGAGGAATTATGAACATTATAACTTCTCTGCTCCAGCTATGTGAAGCTTGCCTTCCTACTTACTCAAGTGTCGATCCTCTGAGGAAATGCTACAGGCCTGGGCAGCAGTGGCTGGGGGAGAAGGACCTGGGGGTCTTGATTTACAATTGGCTGAATATGAGCCAGCAGTGTGCCCAGGTGGCAGCTGCTCAGCATATGGCAGTCTGTCTCTGGGTCTTTATCTTCTCTGCTCCAGCCAGACTGGTGGGCTCATTTTTCTTGGCCGCCTTTGCATCTGTCACTCTGGTTCTGCTTTGCTTCCCTCCCTTGAGCTCTGCTGAGGCACAAGTTCTCCACCCAGCTCCTCCTTTTACTCTGGTTGAGGAGGTAATGTGAACCCTGGTCATATCAGAAGTGTCTTGGTGGAGAGGAGAAAGATCTTGTGGCTCTCAGAAGTTGAGGTGAGTACAGTCAGACCCCACAGTTCTGACTGGGTTTTTCTTGCAGTAAACTGTCAAAAAAAAACCCCAACAAACCAAAACCAAACAACAAACCCTCTCAGAGACTGCAAACTAACCAGGTCCTATTTTGAGCCCTTCCTGAGCAGTGACCAAAACTTGCCATGTTAGAATAGACTCTGGAAAATAGCAGAACTGTGTTACTGGTGTTTAAATTTGAGCCTGGATCTGCAAAAAGAAAAAAATTATGCATCTATGCCACTGACAACGGCACCAAACTACCCAATGGTGTGCTACTTCGCGAATTCTGTGCTCTATGGGGAAGGACCCACCAGAACATAGAGGAGTTGTAGTGCAAGGTATTTCCTATTTTCTGGGACTACATCTCTGCTCCCAGTTGCCCTGGCTGATACCTGTGGCTGTCTGCAGACTGTTTTCATGTGATGTAGGGCAGCCATATTTTGAATGCATTTATCAACAGAAAGCATCCAAGTGTCTGCTCACACAGAGTGTGTTCTTTGTTTCTGAATATGCAAGTCAGTTTCCTGTTTCCAAAACTCAGATGACTGAAGTTAAATATCACAGTGGAAATTAGTTATGCTGCTTTTTCAGTCTGTGTCAGATAGCAGTCTGTTTGGTGGTCTTTAGTTTGCAGCTCCCCATTGATGTCGTTCTGTCAGCAATAGTGAAGGCACTAGGAGTGTCTCCATGGAAAATATTGCATCAGATCAGCCTAATTGCTGAAAGCAATTGCCCGATATGATGACTTTCTCCTTTTTTAAGAGGGATTTCTGATGTTGATGTGTTGAAGCTCACATCATGGATTAACTACTTATACTTGTTTTCTCTCTAAACAGTGCTAAGCAGAACTGTATCAAAATGCAGCTGGCTGTAGGTTTTTCCTTCCCATAGGATAATGAAGGGCTCTGGTAAAGGGTAGAGGAGGTGTCTTCACAACCCATCAAGGAATTTCAGCTGATACTGGGAGCCTTGTACCTAGAGCCCCACATGCGGCACATTTCCTGCGAGGTGGACCTTGGCCAGCAGTCTTTGGAGCTGGACTTGACCCTTGAGTGAGAGGCTGGAGGGAATGATTTATATATGTGAAGTATGAATGCAGCACAGTGTCTTATTCTGAACAGATGGTGTGCTTTTGCGTCGGACTTCTTAAATGAAAAGGCAGAAGGTAGCTAAAACAGACTGTCTAGCATTTTTATGAGCCGCTTTGTTTTAAAGTTGGCTGAAGGAATGAGTGGAATATTAGCTGTGGTATGTTGAGGAAGACTGCATCTTGACTAAACAACCAAAATAAGGAGCTCAGATACTCAGTACAGTTTGCAATGAGAACATGGCAAGTGCAGCACCGTAATGAGACGTTAAACTTTTTTTCTCTTTAAGTATGTTTGTTCCCTTGTAAAAAGAGACTTCTTCTTAGAGGAGAAACACTTTTACATTGTCCACAAGTGTGTGCATAAAGGAG
Source organism: Mesitornis unicolor (assembly GCF_000695765.1). NCBI lineage: Eukaryota > Metazoa > Chordata > Aves > Mesitornithiformes > Mesitornithidae > Mesitornis > Mesitornis unicolor. Next base: position 16,106 of record NW_010197026.1, read on the forward strand.
GGGAATAAGCCTGCAGAAACTGAGGGGAAATAAGTCCTGTAGTGGCCTGAATAGGGCACTTGGAGCCAGTGAAACCATGGACTTGTGTTAGGAACACACACACACACACCAGCCCTGCCCCACTCGTGCTTTTTCTGGAGTTTGCATCACAGGACAGCTAAGTCACTTGCTTGCATTAACCACAAGCTCTAGAAGGGCAAACTTAGAGTATACAAGGACTTCCCTAAAATTAATGCAAAATAAATGAGAAGGGGCTGGGGATAGTGATATATATGAGAAATATTTGTTAACAGTAGTCTAGAGCTTTCAAAAGCTGAGTCTCAAAATAAGATCACAAGAGTCTCCTGAGCCCATGCAGTACTGAGTGAGAAAAAAATGTTTGTTTTTCTCTTTGGTACCACTCTGTTGTTGTCTAGAGGATTTTTCATTACAATGGCAAAATTACCTTTAGATCCAAGACATCCTTGGTGTGAAGTATCCTGCTAGTTTGATATATGGCATGCAGGTTTGCCCAACTACATCAACAATTCCTCAAATTTTTCTAATGTGATTAGACAAGTTTTTACATTAATTTAACCACAGAGGTGTAACAAAAAAGAAGACTTGATCAAATCTGTGATCATACTGCAGAGGTTTTATCCTCTTCTACTACTAAATGGTTCATTGGCTATATGAGATGATGGAGGACTGTGACAGGAAAATAGGATTTCTAGAGTGGGTGTGTCATCTATTATGGAATTACTAGTTCATAATAAACGCTAAATAAACACTATGTACATTATACAAAATAAACACTATATACATTAGTTCATAAGAGACACTATCTGTAAAGATGCAGCTTGTGGCTATGTATGGGGAACTTTACACCTATGGGATGGTAATAACCTATAGATAGCAAAACCTAACAGAAGTGGTATCTTGTTAACAGTACAAATATTTAAACAACACCTGGAAATATATCTGAAATCTAAGTTTACCTAATAAAACTAGATTTTTAATCTAGAAGAAAAATTTAAAGTTCTGTAATATGACTTACCAAGATGCAGCTTTTTTTCTTTTTCTTAATCTAACTAAATCAATCTAAAGAAAAAGAAAATACAGAGAATTTTTTTACTGTTATGGTTATGTTTGCAGCTTATTAATGTAATTGCACCAAAACTGGGATTAAAGTTTCTTGTTTTCTAACAGCATTGCAGTTTTCAGTCACGACCACAGCTGGTTCACAATGTATTCCATATGAGCTGGAGACCACAACATGGTGAGATGTACAAAATACAGGATGGAGTGCAAATAATGGAGGTGGGAAGCTCTCATCTCTGCTGGTGTTTTTAGAGTAAAAAGGCTTCAGAAAAGAGCAGTCACACAATCACAGAATAGTTGAAGTGGTAAGGGACCTCTGGAGTTTGTCTTGTCCAGCCCCTGGGCTCAAGCAGAGACATCTAGAGCTGGTTACCCAGGACCATGAATTTTTGGTTGTTCAGGACCAGATGACTTGAGTATTTCCAGGGATGGAGGCTCCACAGCCTCCCTAGGCAACCTGTGGCAGTGCTTGGTCACACTCACAGTGAAAAATATTTCCTGGTGTTCAGAGGGAACCTCCTGTGTTTCAATCTGTGCCCATTTCCTTAGGTCCTTTCACTGAGTACCCCTGAAAAGAGTCTTATCCATCTTTTTTACACCCCTCCTGCAGGTATTTAAATACACTAATGAGCTTTCCCCCTGAGCCTTCTCTTCTCCAGGCTAAACAGACCCAGCTCTTTCAGCCTTTTCCCATAAGAAAGATGCTTCAAGTCTCTTACTCATCTTCGTCTTTGCTAGACTCACACCAACACGTTCACATCTCTTGTGCTGAGGAGCCAAGAACTGACGTGGTAGTCCAGATGTAGCCTTCCTCAGTGTTGAGTAGAGGAAAAGGATCACCTCCCTTGACCTGCTGGCAGCACTCCTTCTAAATCAGCCCCGAATACCATTAGCGTTCTTTGCAGCAAGGGCACATTGCTAGCTCATGTTCAACTTGGTGTCCACCAGGACCACCAGGTCTTTTTCTGCTAAGCTGCCTTCTGGCAGGGTGGCCCCCAGCATATATAGATGCCATGGGGTTGTTCTGTCTCGGGTGCAGGACTTGGCAGTTTTCCTTCTTGAACTTTATGAGGTTTTCCTGTCAGCCAGGTTCTCTAGCCTTCATGTACAATCTGTGAATAAACATCGAAACACAATTTAATTTCAGCTAAAGGATCACAGGATTGGCAGAAGGGGTTGAAGAAACTGTAAGCATATGTTGGTACATACAGTGAAAAACTGTTTACTGTAACATGATGGTGACCACATCATTGACTTTACTGCAAAATAGACTTAAAGAAAAAGTAGTATTATAGAATCATAGAATGGTTCAGGTTGGAAGGGACCTTAAAGATCTTTAGTTTCAATTCCCCTGCCATGGGCAGGGACACCTCCCACCAGCCCAGGCTGCCCAAAGCCCTGTTCAACCTGGCCTTGAACACTGCCAGGGAGGGGGCATCCACAGCTTCCCTGGGCAACCTGGGCCAGTGTCTCACCACCCTCACAGGAAAGAATTTCTTCCTAATATCTACTCTAAATCTCCCCTCTTCCAGTTTAAAACCATTGTCCCTTGTTGTATCACTATCTGCCCTTGTAAAAAGTCCCTCCCCAGCTTTCCTCTAGGCCCTATTTAGGTACTGAAAGGCTGCAATAATGTCTCCCTGGAGCCTTCTCTTCTCCAGGCTGAACAGCCCCAACTCTCTCAGCCTGGCCTCATAGGAGAGGTGCTCCAGCCTCTGATCATTTTTGTGGCTCTCCTCTGGACCTGCTCCAACAGCCCGATGTCTTTTCTTTACTGAGGACTCCAAAGCTGGACACAGCACTGCAGGTGGGGTCTCACCAGAGCAGAGCAGAGGGGCAGAATCACCTCCCTTGCCCTGCTGGCCACACTTCTTTTGATGCAGCCCTGGATGCTGTTGGCCTTGTGGGCTGCAAGTGCACATTGCTGGCTCATGTTGAGTATTTCTATCATTTTAAGCAGTTGACGACACCCAGTTGTTTTGAAAGGCTGAAACTGGACTGCAGAAGTGTGCTGTTCTTGTGTCTCAGAATGGCTCACTCCTAGGTTTCCTTGCTACCTCCTGCTTTAAAATGTTTCTTCAGTTAGACTTTAACCACACCAGCCAGAGATCACCAGATAGCATACATCCAGGGTCAGGTAAGAGTGCCACGTTTCTGAGGCATTACCCAGAGGACACGACACTGGTGTAATTTCCTTATTATGGCAGCTGTGAGAAGACAGCCCATAGTGTGCTATAAAACTCACTGATACTAACCTAGCACTTCAGTGCTCTCTGAGTAAAATTGGAAAAAAAATCATAAGAGCTCTTTGCTTCAGGTGGCCATGGCATTTCTGATTTGGAGACGAAAGCCTTCAAACCAGATTGACACTGTAGTATTGAGATTGGCTTAAGTCAGCACTATAACTGAGAGAGGACCGGAAAAGAAGTTGGTTTTACCCTGTGTCAAATCCTTGGTCTAGCTGACTGTACAGCCACAAAAAGCATATGCTGGCATAGGAGGAGATAAGAATGAGCTGGAAAGGCTGATATGTAGGAGAGGTTCTTGGCCCATCCCTTCCAGTGGCTTTAAATGATCATGATATTGCGGGGCTATTGTGTAATAAAGTTATAGCCTCAATTTATGTTGAGATAGCTAAATAAGCATCTTAAACCTTTACCTCTGCCTTCACTTTCCTCAACTATGTGGAGTCAAGCATTCACCTGGGGGGAAAAAAAAGACTTAATCCTTCTCATGGATACCTGACAAACAATGCTGGCTTTTGTAGCTCTTAATTCAAAGCAAGCAGAGAACCAGATTGAAGAGCTTTTTCCTAGGAATCATATAAAATAGTGTTGCACTGGTAGTAATGAGAGCCAGTTTCTTGCTTTCATATACCTCTGAAAGAAGTGTGCAAAGGGAATTGGAAATCTTCATGCATGTTTCTAGGAGTACTAACTTGAGAAGAAATAATGCTGTTTGAATTCTCATACTTTAATTTTTGTTGGCTGGAAAATGGTAAGACTTTTTTTTTTCTTTTTACACAAAAATATTTTCAGAAAACTTCCTTTGATTATGTCACTCTTTTCACAGAGAAGCAGCTTTTAGATTCATTTTCCCACAGAATGGGATTTCTTTTCTAATATTAGGTACCTGATTCCTAAATGGACTCCTGTGAATCCCCCACAACATCTTTCAGTTGTGCCATTGACCTCTTCTGAGCTGAGAGCAGGCTTCTCTCTAATTACTTATTTAAAAAACACAAAATGGTTGTCTTCATTTTCTGTGCTGAGATGAACTGCTGCTTTCTTTTTTGAAGCCTTAGTTCAAGCAAGGCCCAAATAGCCACATTGGAACTGAACACAGCAGAGGTGAAGGCTTTTTTGTTACTCTAGCAAGATAAGTGATACAGCCCTTCTCGTAGAACTACTTAAATTAAAGTGTCCATCCCTCAGGACCAGCTGAATATTTTAGAATTTGCCAAACCAGCCTGGCAGTTAAATTAGGTGGGGTTTTCTGTGAAATGCTGTAAAGGCTGTGATTTCCAGTTAAAGCTAAGCCCCTCATAGCATTCATGTTAATGGACGAGGCCAGTGAAAGAGGCCGAGTTTAAAATGGCCTCATGCTTTTTTGCTTTGTTACAGTTTATAATTTTGAGTATGTGAAATGTGACTATTTTAACAGGGTTAAATGTACGTGGAATAAATTGCCTTTAGGATTAAATTAAATGAGGATCTTTTGTTTGCAAATCTGTGTATTTGTGGCTCAAACCCTTGTTCAGAAGTAACATTTTTGTTGATTATTCATCATTTTTGTTTCAAAATGAATGCTTTTTTTGGGAATTTTAAGCAGAATTTTAGATTTTTTTAATAGGTATCTTTCCAATGACTCCTTTAAACTTTTGTTGTTGTTGTCAGAAGTATCAGCAGGTTTAAATAAAGCTTGAGCATATGTTTCTGATAAATTTGTAAGGCTTCCATAGGAATATTGGAAAGTACACCAATAATATGACTGTAAATATTTTATTTATTTTAGAATACGTGAGTTTATGCTGCTTCCAGAAAACAAAACAAAACTGAGAGGTTAATGCCGTGTATTCTTGAAGACACTCACACAAACAAGTGCTGTAGTAGGGTTATGCCTTTATGTTCCAGCAGCAGGTAGAAGCTGTGTCCAGGTTGAATGCTGTTCTGCTCACTGCTGTATGTGCATATCATATTTGGCAGAGTTCCTCCAAAGAGTTTAATCTTGTACAGTATTTCCATTGTCTCTAATTCTCTCTTCCTTTCCACCTCTTACTTCTCCATTTACTGACAGTGTTATGAACCAGAAATGTCATATCCTATTTCCCCATTGTGTTGACCAGCTGCACCCTTAATCCTTTGATATCGTGTAAACACTTCGCATGGTGATAAGATGAGCACAAGTAAAGAATATATTTCGGTTAGATTTTTCCCAGACAAAATGGGAGATCACTGTAAACTACTGTTTTTCAGAATGCATATTCATACTCTGTTGCATTTGGCGTCTTTGTAGGTGGTTGGGTTGGGCTTTTTTCACAAGTCATTACTTAACTGTCTTACTTTCATTTGTAAGTGTACGTTTTAATTTGTATATAGCAATATAAATTGATACAGAAAATGTGCTGGAGTCATTGCTTTTGGAACACACAGTCTTGGAGTATCCCGTCAAGAAGCCGACATTGCTAGATTATTGAGAAATTGTTGTGCATATGTGAGACTATCGGAAAAAGTTTGAGTACAGGCTCTTTTACCAGTGGCTTTAGTTTGGTATCACACACCAGGTACTTTGCTTTGCTTGTCTGCAGGACAGCCATGGCTGCCCTCCCAGCCATAGCATAGAGATAGAGCCTAGCAGCAGTACTGATGTGCTTTAACTTTTAAGAGGCTGGAAAGGTACTTGTGAGGGAAGGCTGCCAGAAAAGAGTACTGACATTCGATAATCCTCGAATTAGGATTCTGTGGAATTCGCTTTACTGAGCATCTCAAAGTGGGTTTTGTATTTTCTGTTTATTTTTGTATTATGTATGACCCGTATTTGTAGCCACAGAGAAGTATCTTGTCATGCTGCATCCTCAGCAAGATAAAATGACATGTTCTGCAGTGAGAAATGAGGAAATGTCTCTTAAAGAATGCAAAAGAATATGTAAGAAAACGGTAGTGGTGCGTCACTGTGTATTTTCAAATGGCAAATTGTTATCCGTGCTTCAGTAGGGGTGTTTCGCGCATGATGTATGGATTCATTCTCCATGCTCTTTTGGTTCATAGCTTATTCTAGATGCAGGTGGGTGCTGATAATTTGCAAATTGCAAACAACACTAACACCTAAGCAATGTCAGGGTTCAGAAAATAATAATAGAAATTTATGGCAGCATCAAAACTTATCTGAAATGAGAGTGATCTGAAAGAAGAGGCACAATAGTACGTGTAGGATTAATCTATGAAATGTAATCACAATATAGACCTGATGATTTTTATTTATGAGGCAGCTTTTACCAGGTAGCCTAAATATTGTCAAGGTGGACAAAAATTACTGACAGCAGTGAGGAACAGCACTTGTTCTAAATTCTCAGGTCTTACTCAACTGTTTGAGGCAACAGATCGCTAGGAGACTCAAGTAGCCTTTTTCTGTGGAAAATGGCCAAATATATTTGTTGCCCTTTTTTGATATGTTCTGGTCCTGTTTGTTTTGATGTTATTCTCTTTTCTGTTTGCCATTGTCTACCAAGACATGCCTGGCATTAAGCCTCTTCAGACCAGAAAAAAAAGGAGTTCACTTTTATCCCAAAGCATTGATGAAAAGTGGTTGTGTCTCAGCTGTTGGAAATGCTGACAAATTACTTATACTCAGCTGAATATGAACTGTGGTACAGACTGCTCCACAGCTGCTTCACTCTTCTCTTTTTTGGGCAGGTTTCTTCATCCTCCTGAACTTTCCCCTTCTGTCCATTTTTCTTTGTCCTCTTCTTTCCCTCTTGACTGCCACCAACGTGATTTGTGTCTCAAGTTCTTTCTCCAGCCAAAGAAGACTGGGTATTGTTCAGTTGAGATCTCTTCTAGATTCTTCTGATGAGAATTGTTAGAAGGTTGGCAGGGACCTCTGGAGGTCATCTAGTCCAACCCCCCTGCTCTCAAGCAGGGCTACCTAGAGACACTTCCCCGGGTGGCTTTTGAATATCTCCAAGGATGGAGGCTGCACAAGCTCCCTGGGCACCATGTTCCAGTTCTCAGTCACCCTCACAGCAAAAGAAAGTGTAGCTCTCCTTATCCACAGGGGAGGAGAAAGAGCTCCGCAAGAGGAGAGTCAGAGACCCATAAGCCCACCACATGCATCTCCTAATAATATGACAGTCATGTCATTTTACCCTTGCTATCCTGCTATGTCTGCTTACTGCTCACAAAGTGGTTTAGCTCAGCCCAGGGATTGGTTTCCATTTGACTATAGCTTTGTCTGTAGCAATTGAATAATTTTTGTTTGTTTGAATGAATTAAATATAGGAGCAAGATGTTTGAGTTATCTTTGTTGTTTTATCAAAAGACATCCTATATGTATGCTGAATAGTTGGGGTTTTTTTCACAGACGCACCTGAAATAGAACTTGATTACATGAATCACACTGATGTGTGGAATTTAATTGCATTGTTTTACTTTAATCTTCTTCAAAGAACCAAGAGCTTTTGAGTGTTATATTTGGAAGTATTTGTTAAATCATTCTGCATACACTGACGCAGCATCTAAAAAAAAAAAATCACACCTTATCACCTTATCGTGGGTTTTGTGTAATTCAGTTTATTAAGGTGTTTGATGTTGATTTCATTCTGCCCATAACAGATCTTAGCTAAGCTTGGTGATGCCTCATTAGGAGATTTGTCATTGAATTAATCAAGATTAATCAGGGGCTTCTGAGTGTGCTTCTGTTCAAGAGGGGCTTTTGGTGTTTCCTATGGAAAGCACAGCTGGTTTAGTGTTGCAGTTATACTTTGACCCAAGTCGAGACCCATTTATCAGTTGCAGAAGGAGAATGAAAACTCTGAGTAGAAAAAAAGCCTGTTCTCATCTCTTTGTGCTAAATTATAAGGAATGCACCTAAACAACTTCCCTTTGACTGCAGTCAGCAGGCTACACACCATTTCTGATATTAAATTATTAGTTAATATGGCATTTATTAGCTGTGCCATTTTAGTGAAAGGAGTTGTGCTTTGGACCATATTGTGAGGCCTGCTTGTCAATTTTTATTTTGCATCCTTATAGTTTCAGTTAATATGCTGGAGCAGAGGTGAATCTCTGGGAAGATGGATGGCAGCAAAATTTGAAATGAGAGCTATGCATGCAACAGGTCACTGTTCAAGCTTTTCCCTGGCTGCTGCTAGATGATAGTCTAACAGGCAGTTAGTGTTTCCTGCCTGTTGTCACAAATTAGCTACCACTAAGATTCTTCAAAGTCAGAGCTGCCTTTCTGCATCCAAGGGAAGCCTGCTTGGCTCCCACAGGGCTGGGAGTTAGGGATGTTTGAGAGAGAGAGAGAGCAAACACTTACTCCATCACCGCCTTAGTCAAAATATAAGCCATTAAGCATTTTATTGCTGTCTGATTCCATGTTTTGGATCTCCATTCTCACTGTGCTTGAACAGCCCTATAATGTAGGCACAATAAGGTCTCCCCAGACCCCTCTCTTCTCCAGGCCGAACAACCCCAGATCTCAGCCTCTCTTCATAAGAGAAGTCTTCCAGCCCTCTGATCATTTTTGTGGCCCTTGTCTGGACCCACTCCAACAGGCCCATGTCTGCCTTATTCTGGGAGCTGGATGCAGTACTCCAGGTGGTGTCTCACAACAGCAGCATAGAGGGTCACTTCCCTCAACTGCTGGCTACACTGCTTCTTATGCAGTGCAGAACATGATTGGCTTTCTGGGCTGCAAGTGCACATTGGCAGCTCATGTCCGGTTTTTCATCCACACTATCCCCAAGCCCTTCTTGGAAGGACTGCTCAATCCATTCATCCGTTCATCTCCCAGTCTGTATTGGTACTGGCCATTGCACTGACCCAGGTGCAGGACCTTGCACTTGGCGTTACTGGATTTCATGAGGCTCATGAAGTTCAACAGCCTGGTGTCATCTGCAACATCCACAGATTCACATGTATTTCAATGATGTGTGTTTCTGCTTCCTTGGGTCCAATCTTTGTCTAGTGTATTTTAGTCAGCATCTCTAATATTTGAATTGTACTTTTACTGTCCATATCTGTAAAAGTACTTGGAAAAGTGGTAGTTTGATCATCATCCTGCTGATGCATTTTTGTAAAGGAAATGGTGTCTTGTTTACTTAGGGTGGCACGAGTTTGGCTCCAGCACCTGAGTATCCCTGATGAACTTTAGAATCTGCACTATTAGCCATGGGATTGATACTGTTATAAATAAGTGAGCATTTGGGGTTTGCCTACACGTGATGTAATGATTTAACAGCAGAACCATAGGCCATGTTATAAATAAGTGAGCGTTTGGGATTTGCCTGCACGTGATGTAATGATTTAACAGCAGAACCATTTGGCTTTTAACCACAGATACAGCCTTTTTTAATGTAGTCTATTTAGCTTAAGAAAATAAAAAGAGTAATCTTTGGTCTCTGCTACTTCATCAAGTAGAAGAATCGTAGGTTGATGGGCTGTCAAAAACTCCCCTGAAATTTAGTTTTCAGGAATGCCAATGTTATTTTTAACTGTCTCCAGCAGGAAGCTTTTTGTCTGGAAGGAATCCAGATGTTTACGTTGGAGCACGTGTTCAAATTGACCTAAGCTGCTAGATAGTCTCAAAGTTGTTGTGAAGTTGTTTTCCTCTATGGCTGAGGACGTGTGCACTCTAGCATTGCAAGATAGACTGTGTTACAGTGAGGATTTTTGTTTATAGCGTGGATAAATATAGGATGCAGTAGTTGACTGCTCACCTCTGCTGTTTGGCTGGTGGTGGCTGGTAGATCTAGTGCATGTCCCGTGTGTGTGTGGTAGGTTGACTCTGGTTGGATGTTTGGTGCTGTATCATGGAAGAAATGTGTGTTGTTTTCACAAATTCGTAAAATATTACAAAGTTTCAAAGTAGAGTTTTCATTTTTTAGTTTACTCGGATGTCTACCATGGGTGTGTGTGAACATACTGAAATTCTCGTGCTAATTTAGTAAGGTGTAGTGATAGTCATGGGTCATGTTAAGAAAAGAAATTGTAGGTGCTTCTGCTGCTTACCGTGTACAGACAAAGCTTTACCACTTACTGTTTGTGGTAAAACTTACGATTTATTTTGAATGCCCAAAATATTGTTAGGCATTCAATAGTTTCATCGCATTTAAGTTATAGGCATTTTTAAATAAGAAATAAATCTTGGTTAAACACTTACATTTTGCCAGGATCTTATAAATGTACACTCTTTGCCATGGGTAAGAGATGTCTGGATGACTGTAAAGATTATTGCAGTTTGTGTAGTAGATGGAGGTGACTTTAGACATGTGCCATGGGAAACTGTATGCGAACATTTTAGTTTCCTGTCTTGCCCAATGATTATTGATAAGGGTCAAACTACATTCATCTTTTTCCTTATGCCAAGCAAAGCAGGACAGCACGAGATCATTGTAGTAATTGGTTATTAAACAATTAACCAATAGATATATGTATCTGTGGGGCTTATCCCATCACCAGTACTATTTTGCTTTCTCTGCAGTTTCAGGAGTACAAATTTGTATAAGTCAGTACTTATTCCACATCTTACCACAAGAGTGAGAAAAACTTAATTATTTATGGTAAAAAAACCCCACAAAATTTCAGAAAGTGCTGATTCTACATGGCCTTGTTGTGACATGAAATAATTCTTATGGCCTTTGTTCCCTATGACTGAGTGCCGAAGGTCACTCCAGCAATCCTTTGTTTCTGGGCAGAGAGTTCAGTAGCGAGACCAAGACACGAGGGGAGATTAGATATCTCCTAAGCCCCACTCCCATCCCCAAAAGCACTCTCTTTGCAGTGATCTTTGCAGGTTTGAACTGCTGCAAATTAAATTCGTGTTGCTTACAAGAAGGAGTGAGATAAGCCACTTTCAGCCTTGTCATTCCAATATATTTTTCTTTCAGCAAACCTAGAGGAATGTTCTTTTGGAAGAAGCATGCTGTGCATTTCAGGAGGTTCTTGCATAGCAATACAGGAGTTGCCAAAGTATGATTGATATTGCGATATTAATTGTACCCACATTAAAGATTATTTTTTCTTTCTTTCTCATGCATCCCACAGGTCATAAATGTTGATGGAACAATGAGGAAAACCCTCCTAGAAGATAAGCTTCCACATATATTTGGGTTCACACTGCTGGGAGATTACATCTACTGGACCGACTGGCAGAGACGAAGCATTGAAAGAGTTCACAAGATAAAGGCTAGCCGAGATGTCATTATTGATCAGCTGCCAGATTTAATGGGCCTTAAAGCAACAAGTGTTAGCAAAGTGTTTGGTAAGCATGAGCAATCATAGGCGTTTCTAGATGGGCTAGCTTTCATTAAGTAACCTTTGGACACTCGTTATGAGAATAACTGTGGTCTCATATGTTTGAATAATTTTAAAGGAAAACTGCACTATTGTTTGTAAAGTTGGGAAAATACAGTGTTGCAAAAGAAGTATGGTCTTCCAGTTTTTAGTGACGTTTAGTGAAGTCTTCCAGTACGCTGTGTGAATTTTTGTGAGAAGAATTTTGTTCCTGCCTCCAGTCTACGGGAATCATTACTTCTGGTGCTCACAGAATCGCTCTATTTTCTGTTGCTCTTTTCGTCCAGTGCGAAGTCCCAGTGGTGTTCAGTTAGCAAAATGCTTTTTACTGTGTTGGGTGGCATAGACGGAGTTAGTGGCCATTGCAATGTTGCCTCAAGGCACGTGGCGCTTAAATATTAACTTTAACGCCTAAGTTGAACTTGAATCTTAACAATGAAATCTTGCCCTTAGCATGGATCAGCAGCTGGAACTCTGTGTTCTTCCACTGAAAGGTGAATCTACTGACAGGTGCAGGCAGTGTTTCAGGTCCTCTGCCAGCATTCTGTATGTCACAGGAGCTCTTGTCTTCAGTTGTAACTCATGAGAGGTGCGTGGTCACCACAGATCTGTCTACTACCTGGAACACTGGGCTCTGGGCATAGCAGTGAATGGATTCATTGGTCAGCTATTAAAATTACTGAGAACAGTGGCAACAGAATCACAACGCCAGTATATGGATTTCCAGCCTTTCAGGAAGCTTTACTCGAAGGATAATTAATCCTCGAGCTGCAAGTTACAGCATCAGTCTGAGATACTTATGCCCTAGAAAGAGAAAGTTAAAGACACCTGGTTGACACTGATCTTGTAGTTTGGTTTGGTTTTTTGGTTGTTGTTTTTTGTTTGCTTGGGGTTTTGGGGTTTTTGTGGTGTTTGTTTGTTTGTTTGTGTGGGGTTTTGGTTGGTTGGTTGGTTTTTTGTGGTAACAGTCTTTAAATACCTAAATCCTTGGTTCCAGCAGATATAGAAGAGCACTCAGTTATCTTTTGGTCCTTACTTTCCCCTCCACATTCCTTCCCCATCTAGTCATGGTTGTTCACACAAAAACAAGTGTGAGATTGTGGTGATCTTGTTGGAACCGCTTCAGCTAGTGTATCTTCTCAACTTTAAATTAAACAGCTGAGAAAGAACTGCAGTTATCCAGCTCTTTTCTCACCTTTTTGTATCACCGAACATGATAAAAAGCTAAACTGATAAAACTGGTGGTTTCAAAGAGATACAGAGATGCCGTACTTGGCCAGAAATAACCAAGCTGGACATGTTACCTGCCTTCAGTGAAGGAATTTGAACTTTGGGGAAACTAGAAGGATATGTTGTAGCTGTTACTTGTTCTATAGAAGGATTAGTACCAGCTTCTTAATTCTTGGATAGAAGGAAAGAAACAGTTTTGAAAGTCGTCGTTTTCAGATTTCCCTGTTGACAACCCATAGTGTTAACTTATTTTGAAAGTTATAGTTACACTGCATTTCAGCTCAGCCTTTCTCCCTTTCCTTTCTCCCCTACCTCCACAGTGTACCAATATCTGTTTTGTTTTGCTTGTTTGTTTGTTTGTTTGTTTTTAAGGAACTAATTCGTGTGCAGAGAACAACGGAGGCTGCAGCCATCTGTGTTTATTTACACCTCAGGAGACCAGGTGTGCCTGTCCCAATGGCCTTGAGCTGTTGAGTGACATGAAGACTTGCATCATTCCCGAAGCCTTCTTAGTTTTCACAAGCAGAGCAGCAATCCATAGGATTTCCCTTGAAACCAATAATAATGATGTTGCTATTCCTCTCACTGGAGTCAAGGAAGCATCTGCTCTGGATTTTGATGTGTCTGATAACAGAATCTATTGGACTGATGTTAGTTTGAAGGTATTACTGACATGTGAATTCCCTGAATGTGAAGCCACAGAGCAGTTACTTTGATCTAACAAAGGTCTCTGTTATGTGATCTGTCCTTCATTTGCTAATGTTGTCATTGAATTGCATCCAAGGAGACTCTTGGAGATGAAGACAGTTGCATTGCTGCATGCACAGTTGGGTGACAGGCATCTTCCTGCTTCAAATAAAAATCCTGAGCGGTGTCTGCTCATACCAAATGCCTAAGTCTTGGATGCTGCATGTGTTGCATCCATATATGTATCTATTGTAGAAAAGCTGTTTTCATGTCACAGCACAGTAATCTAAACATCAAGCTTGGCAACCCCCTGAGCCTTCTAACCTTTTTCAGTTTTGTTTGGAAGGCAATCTCACTCAGTATTAACATCTAGCAAGTCAATTGTGGATTGATTGCTGTTAGTATGTGGCTCCAACTTGGCACAGAAAAGGCCAGGGAACTTGTCCAGTCCCCTCCACACTGTGTTAAGCCCCAGTCTGCCTCCAGTTCTATCCCAGTGTGTTGCCCAGGAGTCTGACATTTTCTGTGACATGTTTGGTCCAGGTGCATGCTAAAGTGAGTGTTGTGCTGTTCATCAGTGTTACTTTGCTTTTTGAAGTGAATTGTAATAGTACGAAATTACAGATTCTCCTCTCTGTTTAGCATCTTGATAGGTTTTTCCAAGAGTGATCAAAGTTTCCTTGCCAATGTGCCAAAGCCATAATAAGGAAAAGCTAATTTTTAGTGACTGCAGGGCACATGCAGTTTCCATAGACTTTTCCGTGAAGACAAATGAGGGTTGTGCTTCAGCGTTAACGGCGCAGAATGTGGTGTGGATACCTTTCCTTTAGGAATGGTGCCAGTGTAATAAACTAGCATACTGCAGACACAGTTACTAAATAAATCTCATGCAAGCATGTGGAGAGCTGGAACTATGGTCATCTTAACCATTTGTAGTGGAAAATACATTACTTAACTGTGTCAGTGCATAGATCCCAGTTTTGCTGTACGCAGAACTGGAAATCATTTTACTTCTTTGTGGCCTCCTGAATTATCCAGCATACTGTGTTTTCACATATGCGTCAGCGTATGCTTCAGCACGAATGGGTTTTCATTCCCCCTGTCCTCCTACCTTGTGAAGATTAGCAGCAGGTAGTGTAACGCCAGAGCATGCAGTCATCTCCCTCTCCTTTGGCGACCACCACTTCCATGATCTCTTCCTGCCTCTGGTGATATAAGGACTCATTTTCAAAAAGGGATTATACTTTTTTTGAGACGTGAGTGATACCTGTAAAAATATACACCACCATTTCTGGTTTTGACGTTTACCTTTAAAAACATAAAATGTCTCTTACCCTGATATATTCATTCATCATATTATTAAGAAATTAATAGCTGAAATACTAGCAGTCGCTCCTTTTTAGGAGTGGCTTATTTATATGTACACAGTCTCTGCCCTGTGACTTCCTCTGTTGAGCGTCCATAACTAAAATGTAGGTGGGATCAGCCAATTTGGTCCAAGTGACTGATCATGAGAAACAATTGAATTCAGATTTCGCTGAATTGAGATGTGTTTCTGAGACTTAAAAAGTTATATAGCAAATTAATTTTTTAAAAACCCTTTTTGTGTGCAAATAGAAGAGAGAGAGAAGGGGCAAAGAAGAATCGGCAGATGAATAGTGCATTCTGAAAATCACATCCTTTTAACGTGTACTGGACTGGTCATCAAAAACCACTAGCTGTCTGGAAATTTAGGTCTTTTTATCCTGTGAACAGCTATATCTTTTTTGACAATGGAAGTTTATTTAAAAAAATGTAATGCTGACTGATTTTTTTTTCACCGATTTCTTTTCTACACTAAACCTCATAATAATTTTTCATTTTTATTTCAGTGGGGTATCTGTAAATGCTATAATATTTTTACACAATTGTTTTCCAGACCATAAGCCGAGCTTTCATGAATGGGAGCTCTGTTGAACATGTGATTGAGTTTGGGCTAGATTATCCCGAGGGAATGGCTGTAGACTGGATGGGAAAGAACCTCTACTGGGCAGATACTGGAACCAATCGCATTGAAGTAGCCCGCCTGGATGGACAGTATAGGCAGGTGCTTGTGTGGAAGGACTTGGACAATCCGAGGTCTCTGGCTCTTGATCCTACCAAAGGGTAAGAGACAAGCTTTGTGTGCATATTCTTGTACATGATAAGTTAATTGGCAGGTTTTGTAGCTCCATTTCTTCAGGGTCTTTGAAAAGATGATAAACACTCCTCAGCCCTATGGGTTACAATGAAAAATTAAGAATTGTCAATCGTATTTTTCTGCCTTTGTCTAAAAAGGAGTACTGTAATACTGCTCATAACCACATGGGTTATTCCTTTTTTATTTTTAAGAACTGAAAATAAATTTAGAAAAATCAAAGCATGCAGCTAAACACAGTCTTACCTAGCTGATGTACCCTTTTTTTTCCACTTCCCATTGCAGATACATGTACTGGACTGAATGGGGAGGGAAACCTAGGATTGTTCGAGCATACATGGATGGAACAAACAGCATCACTTTGGTGGATAAAGTGGGTCGTGCCAATGACCTCACTATTGACTATGCAGACCAAAGGCTGTATTGGACTGACTTAGACACAAGCATGATTGAATCATCAAATATGCTAGGTAATCCAGTGTTGTATTGCAGTACAGAAATGTGCACTGACCATAGTAGTTGAATACATGAAATTGGAATAACTGAATCTGTGTGACTATTTTCCTTATGAGAGGAAATGAAGAGTTAAATGTTTAAGGAGATTTTAAAAAGCTGCTAAATCAATGAGCATATGATGATTTGTAATGATGGTGAGATGTGATGTCATTTCTCTGTATTGATATCAAACTGCCTGTGTTTTACCAAAGCAGAGATGACCTCTGAGTTTCTCAAAGTGAGGACAACTTATAGCTACACTGTAAACCCCCCCTGACTTTTTAGTCTGGACACTAATCTTCTGTTGAAGTATTATCTCTGTTTCCAGCTTCAGTCTAGTTGTATTAGTTCAAAACCAAAACCAAAACACCGCTTGTGTTGCCTGCAGTCTGAAGCCACCATGCAGCTACTTCCACAATGCATCATAACACGTTTTGTACACAACTTTATACCATTTTGTATCTTCCACTGGCATTACGTTTATACATACAAGGGCTGTGCTGAGATTTACTAAATTTTCACACTGATATTGACATGATAACTACCTGGATCAAAGAAGGGAGTTTTGTTTTCTGCAACCGTAGAGCTTTTGTATCATCCAAATGTTTTGTAAATATCAAATGGTCTTCAAGGTTTTAGCTAGGCAGATATGGATTCCTTTTTGAGAACATGGAATTTATATGAAGTTTCCAAAGGCCACACAGTGAATCAATTATAGGATCAGAAATGGAATCCAGAAGTTCTGTTTCCAAGGAGAGGCCTTCGTGAGATGGGAACCAATGTCTCCGAGACTCCAGTGTAAAAATCAAACTTTATGTGGCAGACGTATGGTATTTAAACAAGCTCATACAGGATTGCTACAAAGGCTATCACTGATTTTTCATTTCTTGTATTTGTTGCTTTGGGATGACAACTGCTGATTGGATGTTACTGTTCAGAAATTGCAGTAAGATTGTTTCTTTATCTAGGGTTGGGTTTTTTCCATCCAGAGTGCATGATTTATCAAAGCTCTCACTAAGCTTCTGCATTAAACTTAGAGAAGCAAAATAGCTGGAGGCAAGCTTAAACTAGAACCTGATTGTGGCACTGAAAAGAAACAGAATATTGAAATAATCTGTGGTATATTAAACTGATTCTAAAGTTGAACCTACTGTTAACATTTATTTGTGGTGAGAAAATAGAATAATGAGCACTGAAGCTAACACATATCAACATATCATATCATAACATATCAGTGTTGTATGATGTCTTTTTAGTTAGCAGATTCAGGTAGACCTCCAGCAAGAGGGCTCATTGGTTAAGGAGATGTTATTAGACTTGGCCTACATTATGCAATGCCAGTCTCCTTGCCAGGAGAGATCTGAATGAGTGTTGCCGATAGAAACGTCTGCCCCACCAGCTATTTATAAAGCAGTCTTAAGTGGATGAATGAATGCTGGCCCAGCTTAATCTTGGGCATTAC